>NC_034412.1:38806567-38861399 GCF_002078875.1 Numida meleagris
GGCCGCGGGGGCGAGGGCGGCGCCGGGCCCGGCCATTGGGGCAGGGCGCGAGGGAGCGGAGGGCGCGGGGCGCCTCGGGGTGCCGCAGCCGTCCTCCGTCCATCCGTCCGAGCGGCTCTCCGCGCCGCTCCCTGCTCCTGCACTTTGGCTCCGGGTAAGGGCGTCCTCGGGCAGCGGAATTCCGCGCGCGGTCTAGGCTCCCTCCCCGGAACGGGGTGAGCGAAGCGGCTGGGAGCGGGAATTAATCGTTTTTATTACCGATAAAGAAGGGCTGGAACCGCGCCCCCTGACGAACCCCTGAGGTGGGGGGCCGCTGCCCAGCCGGGGGGCCGGCGGGCCCCGCAGGGCCGCGTGCCGCGCTCGGGCTGCGCGGTGCCCGGTGGTGCGGCGAGGAGTCCCGCGGCGCCAGGCGCCCCTCGGCCCCACCTGCGCGCCGCTGCCGGCCCACGCGCGGCTCTCCCGCCCGGCGCAGCAGCGGCCGCCGCCTTCTTCCTAAGAAACGAATCGCTTCGGTCTTCTGACCCGGGGAGAAAGTTGTTCCCACAGCGCGGCTCTGAAATGCGTTTCCAAGATAGATGAGGTTGCCAAAAAAATGAAACGAAATGCTGCTTTTATGCTTTTTAAATACGGGCACAGCTGGGACGTGTTGCCAAGGCTCTGGCTCCTCGGGCTGCTTTGGATAACAAGCGCAGGGTAGCGAAGTGTAATTGAGACGTCTTAAACGTTTGGTCTCAGGTACCTTACTTTTTCTGCCCTTCAGTCTGAAGGGCGCGGAGGGGACCCTCGGAAGGCAGCTTTGCAGGGCTCCGCGCCCGCTGTGGCTGGCACCTGCAGACCACCGTCCCTGCCGCCCGCTTCTCTGCCTGAAGGCACGGCGGGGTGCCGGTGTCTGTGCCGTGCCTCCGGAGCTGCCTTCCCGCTGCTGCGTCCCTTTCCCTGCTCCTGGCTGGCAGCTGTCTCACCTAAAGCGGAGCAAGTCTCGGTGGCTTGAAAACAGCTTTCCTGCTCTTATCTGCCTTCACATCTAGGTCGGGATGTTTTCCTGCCCGGTGTACTCCGCTTCTTGCGCTAGGAGTGTCCCTCGTTAACTCTGCAGCGCTCGGGCTGAGATGAGTCCCTTTCCTCGGTGCTGCCTGTGCATGGGCGCTGGGACTGGCGATTCACCCCTCCAGCCCAACTTCCTCGGGGTTTGAGCCAGTTCTCCTCGAGGTTTGTTGGAAATTTCCAAATCAAGCTCCCACATGTTGCCTGGGGGCATGGCAGTTTGGTCTGTCTGTCTCTCTTTTTTTCTTTTAAATACATGGGAACTGGAGTTAGAAATTAATAACTGTTGAATACAGCTTTGTTGCAGTGGAAGACGGTGGGTACATATTGCGTCCCAAGATGAATGAAGTTTTTCCAAGTTGAGAATTACTTTAAATTAACGCAACGGTTAATTGCTCCGAGTGGTTAATTTCTCTTCAGCACCTTGCACCTGCGTTTTCATGCCTCTGTGCCTCTGTGATGATGAAGTTGGGAGGAGAGGAATGAGCGCAGAGCTCTGTAATAGCAGCTGGATATTAATGCTAATTTGAATTTGAAACCCTCTATCCTGCTCTGCTTTCTTTGTGGCTCTTCCCCTTTTTACCCTGCTATTAAAATGCTTTCCATCGTTCCTATGGCACATCACGCAGCTTCCATATGAGGTAAAAAGAGATGAGAAAATCCGAGGCGAGAAAGAGGAGTCCTTTGTGTTTTTGAGGAGAAAAGGTGAAGCAGATCATTTTGTGTCAATTTCCACTGGCTTCAGAGAAACTGCAGAGCTGAGGCCTTGCAGATCAAGAGAGAATTTGCCCCGAAGGCTTTTTCTCTACCTGGCTCTGTTTGTTCATGAGCACCCTAATGATGGATCTCTGGCAGAAATAGCAAAGGTTTTTCGTCACCATTATCCGATGTCAAATTGATCGGGACTGCCATTAGCTCCTCGTGAGCGCCGCTCAGCAGACACGCAGCCAAACCGCTGCCAGACCTCTGCGCTGATGCCAGGGCATGACTTCAGCTCTTTCTGGCACGTTTTCCTGCGATTGCTCTGTGCTCAGTAACTTTCCTTTTTCAGGTCTATCTCAATTTCCATTGTGAGACATCTTCTTGTTTTGGTTTGTTTTATTTTTTGGTAAATCCCCAAATGTTTTTTCAGGTAACTTGAATGTTTTCATAACACGTTGGAATTCATTAGTCTGTATTTGAAATATCATCATTTTTCTCTGGAAGGTATAAGGGAAGTGCAGCGGACAGGTGCAGCTTGTCAGAGCTGTGCCTTTTACAGAAGTTGGATTCTTACTTGAGAGTTTCCTGCCAGCAGCAGTGTCTTTGGTAGGTGGCAGTGTGAGAAAACCTCTCAGAACGGTTGTGTTTCCTGTTCAGCTGCCTCAAGAGGGAACCTAGAGATGTAAAACCTTTACCATCTGTGGAAAGCTCTGTCTGCGTGCAGTGCATGGGGTGTGTGGGTCAAGGTGCTGGGCAGTTCTGTCTCTGCTTACTGCACTCACTCTGGTAACCTGGGTGCTGAAATCAGCAATGAGGGACGGCTTCATCAAGCTGATGGCTGCTGTGCCCAAACTGCGCCGTGTTTTCAGCGCAGTGGGCAGTATGCAGCCACTGACTCGAGTTCCCTGTCCATTGCTGCAGGCTGTGAAGATGCTCCGCTGGCAGAGTAGCGCGTGAAGCAGCGTGACCCATGCCCCAGGCAGCCCTGCAGTAGTAACGCTCTCTCCTTCTGGAGAGGGCTAACATGCATGTTATGAATTGTCTCTCTCTGGTCAATGATAAGGAGAATGGGGCTCTCTCGGTAGCGGCAGGATTGATGAGCGAGGACCCACTGGCCGCCTCCCCACCACCCCCACCACCATGCCCCCCAGCAGGGGCCCCCCCTGCTCCACCACTGCCCCCACCACCCCCCCCACTGCCAGGGCCCAGCCTGCCGCTGCACCCGCAGCTGACCAATGGGCACGACGGCCACAGCAGGAAGAAACGGATGCGGAGTTTCTTCTGGAAAACCATCCCTGAGGAGCAGGTCCGGGGCAAAACCAATATCTGGACGATTGCTGCGAGGCCACAGTACCAGATCGATACCAAGACGATCGAGGAGCTCTTTGGGCAGCAGGAGGAAACCAAGCCGCCAGACCCCAGGAGCCGGTCGTTAAAAGCTTCATTTAAAGAGACTAAAGAGGAGGTAAGAACCAAAGAAAAATCTCTTTTGCACAGTGATGTATGTAACGCGTATCTGGTGTGAATTCTGACTGACCTTTCTCTGTCATAGTTCGTTCTCGCTGCAAAGGAGTTGTGGTCTGAAGGGAAGGGGAACAACAGAGAGGATCAACTCTGTTTGTCAACGGTTTACGGGCATTAGGCCCGATTCCGTGACGAAGGGGACGGGGGACCCACAGGCCCACGTCCCGGGAAAAGGGAAAAGGGGAAAAGGGTAGGGAGATGGCCCTGAGAGCAAAGAACAGCGGCAACAATCTGAGGAGAAACAAACTAATTTACTAAATAAGATATCGGAATGCAAAACAACACACTATAATACAATATAATTACAATTTAAGCTGATAAATCCAATACAGGGAGAGAGAATGTCCCAAAATCAAGGTAGGCCTTACTCTACTACCGACGATAAGACGGCTGGAGAGCGAGGTGTTGCCAAGACGAGAGACGGGCGGAAAAAGGGACGAGGTCTCGTGATCTGCAAGTTTTTATACTGCGAGCTTCTATCTTTTCCCTCCGGCTGGAAAATGGTAACAGAGGAGCAAAGTACCGTGGGGACTGTAGTAGTCTTTCTCTTCTGAGAACCAGCTACATCCACTACATGATGTTGTGATGTGGGATACCAATAACCGAAAATCACAAAACCATGACACTGTTCTTGGTAGCACAGATCTGTTCTTCAGAGTGCTAACTGTGTTTTATTATTGTAACTGGATAAGTGCCACGGTCTGGTCTCCTGTTAAAGTAAACGGAAGTGAAAGGAGCTGAAGGTGCTAGTATTTACTTTTATTGGAGAGCTATTGAGCTTTTGGCGTGATACGTGTGTGTTGCAGTCTTTCTCTTCAGCTCTTCATAGAATCATTAAGGTTGAAAAAGACCTCTAAGATCATCTAGTCCAACCCTGAACTCATCACCATCATGCCCACTAACCATGTCCCTCGGTGCCACAGATGGCACTTCCACAATGGCTGTTGCACAATCAAATGCAAAGGTATGAAGCAGGAGGGAGGCGAGTCCAATGGCAAGGGTTAATGTTGTATGTACTGTATATGTCAGGAGGGGAAGTACTGGAATGACAACAAGGAAATAAAACGTAGTGCAGTGGTTAAGGGAATTTGCTATCTAATTGGGATAATTGTAAAGTTTCAACTTTCATAAATGTAGCCTTTCTGCTAGTGAATGCCTTACCACATCTACTGTGCTTTTGTAGGACTCAGAAATAACCTTCTTGACTTTGCAGCAGGGCCAGAAGACTGTCGCTGCTTTCTGGTCTGGTAGGGAGGCCTATGTTCCCAACGCTTGCCATTCAAGTGCTCCACAGCGTGCTGAGAAGTGACTTTACTAGCTCCCAAATCCTGACTTAGGGACAGCCTCTTTGTGAGGACTGAGCGGGATTGTCTCAAGTGATCTTTCTGCGAAGTAACTGGGGGATAGAAATGTAGATTTTATCACAGATGTGTGTCTCTATGCATGTTTGCTCATAAACGGAGAGCAGAAGGCACAGAGTTAAGAGGCATGACTGTTTTTAGTGAAAAAATGGGGCCTGGAAGCAGATGGTATCTTGCAGAATTTTGGAAGATGGCAAAATAATCAGGGCTAGGTGAGAACCTGGTGTGCTGATGGTGTTCCTGTTCTACACAGATGATAATAGGAGATTTAAACAGGGATGTGTACTGCAGCCTCTGCAACCCCGACATCAGGAAGAGGTAATTGCGGCCATCTCCAGAGGTAGTCATTAGTCTGTGTACTGTGCTTGGGCTGTGTGCATCTTGGAGTCAGGCTGTGGTGAGTGGACTTCCTGCACTGCATGTGATGTACATCCATCCTCGCGTGCTCGCTGAGAGGCACCTACCTCCCTCCAGGGCTGATGTGTGCTGAAGTTCTAGGTTAGAAATGATGATAAATTTCATTAACTGAATGTAGCCTCTAGTGTACAGTAGTTGAGGCAGAGAAAGCCCCAGCGTGCTCCCGAACTCACATACAGCTTGGAGCTGGGGGTTCCTTGGGGAGAGTTAGAGCAAAAATTTACAGGTCTGCAAAACATGTGCTTTCCATAGATGTGCTTTCCAAGGTACGACGCCGTGGAGCCAAACCCCTGCCTTGTTACAAGTTAATGCTTTTCTGCACGCATTCGAGGCTGATGCAGTGGTTCCAGGCATACATGCGGCTTGATGCCTGCCCGGCCCTGTGCAGGGCTGCTGCTGGCAGATGGCAGGCAGTGAAGCAGCAGATTTGCCTCTCGGCGTTGATTGCGCTGCTGAAGTGACAAAGTGCTCAGCTCCCTTGTTGAGCATGCCACAACAGCGTGTCTGACAGCGATGAGCAATGCCTCGAGTGTTAATGGGCTTTGCAGTGCTAGCAGCTTAGTAAGGAGGGAAGGAGATAATCCTGAAGAGCCATGTGTCACTGTGAGTGTGGAAGCGCAGCTTTGCAACAGCTTGCGTGCTTCATGTTACTGCGGCCGTCATTCAGCACCAGCATGGAGATTGGAGCGTAGACACTGCTTGTGATTTCTGTCATCGGTGCTGGCAGTGCTATGGTGGTGACCCTGGGCTCACTGGGGTGCAGGGAAGGAGCAAGGTGCAAGTGGCATCGGTGAGATCTTGTGGGCAGAGCATTAAAGTAGGAAGCAGTGGTTCTACTCTGGGTCGTGTCACTGGCCTGAGAAGGGAAGGTGGGGAAGATGTTTTGTGTTTCTCATCCTTCCATGTAAAACACGATTGATTTTAGAGTGCTTTATGGTCTATCAATGAAAGATGTTCTTCAGAGAACAAGAGGAGATGTCTTTAAAGTAAAAGAGGGGGGGGGGTTAGATTAAATGTTAGGACAAAGTTCTTTCTTCAGAGGACGGTGAGGCCCTGGCACAGGCTGCCCAGAGGATGGGGGGCATCCCATCCCTGGAGGTGCTCAAGGCCAGGCTGGATGGGCCCTGGGCAGCCTGAGCTGGTCAGGGGGAGCACTGCCCGTGGCAGGGGTTGGGTCTGGGTAGGCTTTGAGGTAGGTCCCTTCCAGCCCAAGCCATTCTGTGATTAGTCTAGTTGCCATACTATGTCAACAGCAAATTTTTACATGCCTAAATTGAAGAATTGCTTGGTTCCAAACCTGAATCTGTCCAGCAAGATGCACCTGTGCATGGGCAGAGCCTTTGCTCCCCTGGCTCTTTGCTCTCTGTACAGCAGTGTCACTTCGGTGGGAGCAGTGAAATGGACTCTGCAGCCAGTGCTGAGGGTTCCCCTGAAGACAGGGGATACGGGTTTCTCCTGCAGAGAAGTCACACAACTGTGGGCAGTTCTGGAAGAAGCCCTCCCTTGTAGAACCTTACAGAACTGCATGCCCTTTTAGTTCCTCACTCTCCAGCACTTTACACAGGCAGATGAGATACCTAGTTCAGGTTTTGGAATCCCAGTTCTGGAGGCTCAGTACTAAACATCATCATTATAACAGAAGCCTCTTTGAGATTTGAGACTAACTCCTACAACACATGCTTTCCTTTCCATAAACAAGCCTTCCCCAAACCCTTAGGAGATTAATTAGCAAGTTTCCCTAACTAAGAGCTTAATTTGCCCCTACGGTTTTGCGTAATTTGAGTCTGAAAAACAGGGGGTGTAGAATTAGGTTTACACACCAACTGCAAATTACTTTCCCCATGGCTGGGAGTGGTGCGGCACGTGCTCTCCCAGGCTGCAGCCAGCCTGGCAGGGGGGCAGGAGGGCTGGTGGCCACCCAGCGAGCTGTGCTGCCCTGTGTGAGCCCTCAGCTCAGGTCTCCTCATCTGCGCGCTGTCTTTGGTGGTCGTCGGGCCCGCTGCGAGCAGATTTATGTCTGTAGCTTGGCACCATGCTCTTGGGGATTTTTTGTTTGTTTTCTACTGGAGCAGTTTTCTGCTATTTTAGCGTGTTTTGAAGGCTTGCAGAAGGGTCCAGTGAACTGCAGAGCCTGAGTGCTGGCACTGGTACTGAAGGTGCATGTGAACAGGGGATAGGAGTAGACTTTCTCAAAAGCTGAGGTCACGTTTAAAGGGCAAAAAGCGCTTGGGAGGAAATAATGTGCAGGCAGCTTTCTGTGAGGACAAATTGGAATGGAAGTTCAGTGGGGAAGCTTCTAAATCTGATAGGCAACATGGTGCTACCGAATGCGAGGCGGAAAGCGCTGTGTTTTTGTGCACAGGTGGGAGCATGTATTTATGGTGTACCTGCTGAGTTCCCCCTCGCATTGTCCTCACATTCCCATCTGGAAACTTCTTGAAGACAGTGAAGTAATGTCTGCTTTTTCAAACACTTGATATTCTTAAAGTGGACACCAAGTAAGGCATGACCAAAAAGTGAGCCATACATTTATTGATTGTGTGCTTGAACTAGAAAGTATGAAAAACTAGAGTACATGCCCAGAGCAAAAAGGCTGAAAGGTCCTTGTGCTTACAGTAAAGACAGTTATGACGTGTTGTGCTGATAAGGCAAATGCAGCTGTGTATGTTATCATCTGTTCTGTGCCTTCAAGGGAAAACATGAAAAAATTCTCTAGTTTTATCTGAGGTTGTCCTGTACACCTGAGCAGTGCCTTGGAAACCAGAAGTTTTCCCAGGTAATGGTTAGAGCGGTGGTAAGTGACTGCAAGTACATACGGAAGATTAACTCTGAATATACTTAAAAAGCGAAAACCAAGCCCAAAGCTAAAATGACGGTAGCAGAACTTGCAGGCTTAAACTAGCACCGGGAAATTGGAGCATTTGCAATGAGCAGAGCAATTAGAGGCTGGGGCTGCAGAGGTCACTGAGAGGTCCCTGCATTTGAAAAAAGATTAGATACTGCAAGGGAAGAGATAGCTAACCTGCCCTATGTAAGGGGCTTTCCTTAATGATCTGCTGAGGCCTCTCAGCTCCCAAGATAAGAGAGTAAACCACAATCTGTCCTCTTATCTTTGCAAATGCTAAAATTGAAGGGTTTCAGGCTGGCAGTTAGCTAATTGAAACTGTTCTAGTAGCAATCATCTAATGAAATACTCTCATGTTTTCTGTGTTTTCTGGTCTTTACCAGTTTCAAGGGAAAGGAAATGCCCGCATTTTGGAAAACTTTTGAATTCAGTTCACTTACTTTCAGCAGCTAAGGAGGCTGTCTCCTAGATGTAAACCATAGTACGTTGGGGATAGCACATGAACCGTACCTACATTTTCACTGACACCAGCTGACTGCAGGCCGGTTCGGTTCCTTGACGTTGCCAGCTTTTCATTTACAGACGTATTTCTCATCCTTACCCTGTCACAGAGGTCAAAGCACCTTTCTGCTGGTCAAAACCTCAAACATCATGTGAGCCCACCAGCAGTCTTGAACATCTTTGTGTACTGAGTTGATTTATTGTAGCAGTTGGGTGGCACTGTCAACATGAAACAATGCTCCTGTCCTCCTAAACCTCATGGCTTTTGTAGCTATTGCCACAAAATAGCTGTGACCGTGTTACCCTTAAGGACATGATTCTTTAAAAGTGGCTTACATCTCAGGTTTTCAGGTGTACGCTGTTAAGAGTAAGAAAAAGTTATTTCTCTGATGAATTTCCAGTGTGGAGGGAGGCTATTATTTTATTATGGGTTTCTGGTTTCATTTTGGATAAAGCAAACAGATTTGAATGTCATCTGCCTCAGGTTTTGATTCAGGATTGAATGATTTATTTTTCTGTTTACTCAACGTGACCATTCATGTGAATGAAATCAGGGGTGCATAGAGAAAGTCCATCCTCATATTTGTTGCGTAATCTCTGAAATACAAGGATTTGGAGGTGTGATGCTAACTAACTGCGGGGCCTTCAAATTCAGTATAGCATGTGACTTGATAAGCAACAATTCATAGATACAACATTATGAAATAAGCAGGAATGTGTTTTGCTTTGTAATGAAATAGAATTTGATCCCTTCCTTCTGTTAATGTTGCTGTGTTTTTACACTTCGCTTGAAAAAAGGTATTGTGGGTGGGCAGTGTATTTTGGTTCTGTAATACGTGGTCTTTGTTGCTTAGAAATCACTCTGTAGTCATTTTGCTTCTTATTTGATGATAACTGCGTGCATAATCTGTTGCAGTTTAAGGAATGACACCTGCATCGAATGCTCTTCTCTTAGGTGTTGGTCAATGAATCTCTTTTTCTCTCTCTCAGGTTTCCATTTTGGATGCAAAACGAAGTATGAACATTGGGATATTTCTCAAACAATTCAAAAAGTAAGGTTTGTTTCTTTTCCTTGCTGCTAGAGCAAGCTACAGATGTTGTGTGGAATTCTCTGTAGTTGTCGTCAAACATCTGGTATATTGTGCTCTGTTCTTACAGAGTTAGCAGTTCTGTAGGAGTTGTCATAAGTAACTACACCTTGTAATTTGTGTACTAATATGTTTAGCTTTGAGTGCCGTTATGATTTAGTCCCAAACATTCAGATTTTGCTGTTAACCAGTTAAAGTGAGTTTTCAGGTGCAGTTAAATGAAACCCCCATATATCTCATGTAATTCTGCATGAAAGCTTCTTTTCATTGCCTTTATTTCATTATAAAGAGTTAATAGAAAGGGGTTTGTCTGATTTCAGCTGGGACAGAGTTAAAATCCTCACTTCTCTTTTTATTTATTTATTTTTTTAAGAGTAAACTGTCTCAATGCTATCTTTTTTCACTGTCGTTACCCTTTAGTAAAGGCATCACTGAAAGCGGTGTTAGAATGATACTGCTGTGAACACCGTTACTGATAACCTCATTGTAATCCCTTTGAGTAGGGCAGGCATGGGTTGTTTTTTTCAGTTTATGTAATTATTCACCCTACAAGTGTTAGAAATGTGAATGCTCGATTGTTTTTTCAAGGTCCGCTGAATCCATCATTGAAGATATTTATCATGGAAGAAGTGAGCCCTATGCTTCTGAATTGCTGAATGAATTCCTTAAGTTATTACCAGAAGCAGAGGAGGTAAACGATAGTTTTACATGGAGTTTATTTTCTTTGCAGAGTTCTATTGCCTGGCATTTCAATGTGAAGTGTTTTGCTTTAATCTAAAGCCCTCTTGAGTTCAGGTGTAGGAAACCACTGAGCACCAGAGTTTAATCTTCATTTTATCCTTGGTATGAAAGTTGCAGCATACTTGTTCCTTTCACGTCATGTAACTTCTCCTACTTTTGAGGTGCTGCTTAAGGAAAGTACTGCTAAGGTATTTTTGTTTCTCTGATGTACCTCTTGACCTTGTGTCCCTTAAGTATTTTACCAAGAATTGGAACCCTCCTGGGTGCAGAGTAGAAAACTCAGAATCAAAGTATGTCCTAATGCAAACAGATGAAGCTTTGCTTCTTTGGCATCTGCCTTATGCTTCCCTGTTGCAGTGCCTGTGAGCTGAGAGTTGGCAGCCCTCTGCTATTCTCCCTTCTCTTTCACTGCTTCCTCGGTGCATCTGGGATCCCTTGGCTCCTTGGCCTGGGTCATTGGGTTCCAACAAGAGCAGAAAGTCTTCTCTGTGCAGCACCCATAGAACTTGCCAACATTGCTTACTGCTCCAAAGGAGACCTGGTAGAAGACACAGAATCACCAGGAGCACCTTCTGCTCTATCCCTAGGCCATGATACCGCGCAGATACAAGTGCTGCTTTCTCCCCTCCCGGTCCCACCCTTCAAGCCCATTCAGATGATTAAGGAGGTGAAGCCCTGCTTAATGATGCACGGATCCTTGTCTGCTCATGTATTTACACTGACCCATTAGTACGTACTCGAGAGAAATGTATAGCACAGATTTGAGAAAATTAACATTAGAGTTGCTTGAGTGCTTCACTTCAAAGCAGTGACTGAAACCCGGGAAATTGCTAGTTAACGTCCACACATAGATCAACCTCAGTGCACACACGTTTTACCACTTCAAGGTCATGCAGTCCAAGCAGTGTTACTCTGTGCAGCAGCAAATCTCAGATCCAGTCTGACACACAAACTATGGAGTATATTGCCCTAAATCGAGCTGTTTTTGCAAGGAATCTCATGAGAAAGAAGAAAAAAAAAAAAAAAGAAAGTGTTGTTCTGTTAATGTTTCTTGGTGTTGTTTGCTTGTTTTCGTTTGTTTGTTTTAGAGTTGGAGGGTATCGACAAGTTTAAATGTAATCTGAAAAAAAGAGTGAAAGTTTTTGGGAGCTCAGACTGTTCACCCTTTCCCCTTTGTCTGAATTTCAGTACATATTCATATATTTAAACAGAGTTTATCTTCTTCCTCTTAAAGAGGCAGGCAGAGGAAAACAGTGGAGCTTAAGAGAAAGTGACTCCTAGTTAACCGTGTATTGAGCAAAATAGACTGAAAGAAAGGTATATTTTATCCTTCTTTTCCTCTTTCTGGTTTAGAGTTGGTTATTATTTTAACACAAGTAGAAAATGTTTCAAAGAGCATGCTCCTATGTGATATAAGTGTTGTATTTCCTATCAGGTGATTTGACAACAAGCCTACTCATCAAGATAGTGGGGCCAGAGCATTTCAGAAGTGCTTTTTATGGGAGACGCTTGATAAATTAATAGATTTTGTGGTGTAGGAAAGTATTAGAAATCATGGGGCATTAAGCGTTAGATTTATTGCTGTTCTCAAGGGAAGGCTGAGGAGAAGTTTGTTCCCCATGTGCAAATATTTGTATTGTATTTTATTAGTTCCATGCTTCAGAGATCTCTTTGCTCACTGTCAGGAAAAGGAAAGACCCCCTTCCCCGTTGTTATTCTCCCTGTAATTGTTTCACTGGGAGCTTTCACTGCTTTGTGGAAAGCTCTGTGAAGCACCACAGCAAGAGCTGAGGCAGGGCAGGGAGATGTGCTTTGATGGACTATTGCTGCTGTTGGAATGGAAAGATGTTTCAGTGCCTTCGTGTCCTCATACTGCAGTTGCTTCAAGAGTAAGTGGGCCCAAAAACTCGTTTGCTACTTGTGGCTCCTAGAACTTTAGTGTCATCAGTTAAAAAAAATCCTTTTTAGGAGCCTTAGATTTCTTGTCGTTTGTCTTTATTGGTATTTTTTTTCTGAATTTATTTTCATTGTTGTCCTTGCATGCCTCTTTCTTTTTTTGTTAGTTTATTATCTGCTTCCTAATCTGAATCCTGTAATACTTAACTACTGAAATACTGTTTCCTGGTTTATTAAGGGGAAGGCATCAGAATGATACATACAAAGAAATAATCCCAAATCACTCAAGATATTAGGTGAAGGGGCGCTATTTATCCTGGCATTCCCTATTTGGTTTAATAGTTCTCCACTTCTTTTTAATCTGGTGGTCATGCCACATGACGTAGCTTTGGCATGGTGTTGTCATTGTTGTCTTACTACTGGCATGTCCTGCATAGCTTTGCACCTGTTCTCAGCCAGGTGTCTCTGGGATTACTCGTGGATACTTCCCATTCTTTTAAAGACCTGCTCTATTGTTGTAGGAGTTGAGAATTACTATGAGCAGAGCCTAGGCAGTCACATAGCTTTTATTCACTTGCTGGTTCTAAAACTATCTTGGTGTAACCATGGGTGTCCTTCTGCAGTTCCCCTTTGCCTGCTCTTCATTTCAGCAGCTCAGCTATTTGCAGTCACGTTTCCCAGCAGCGCAGTTGTCTTGCAGGTTGGAATGAGGTCCAAGTACCCTCTGCCAGGCATATGCTCCACCCTAATCGCTGTGTGTTTGGAGCTGACTTCTACTTTCTTTTATATGTTACCATAAACCTTTGGTCTGACAAAGAGAAAGCAGGGAGGGAGGAGCACCATTCCTGGTCATAGCTGGAGGCAGGGTAACTCTGGATGTCTCATTCCTTCATTTCGACCAACAACCTTTACAGTTTATCTAGTGTGGATAAACACCGCTTTATACTCTAATCTAATCTTATCTGGAAGTGTTATGCTATAAAGTCACATTACCTCAATGTTATTCCAGTCACTGGTTTGGCGTATGCGACCCATTTTACACCGTTTCAGTCCGTATTAGCTCCCCTGAGACAGACATTCCAGTGTCTTTGAGATAGAACAGTGTTTTGAAAATGGGAGCTAAATACTCAGGCAAACAAATAGCCTTACCATCCGCAGTCTTCAAGATGATTCTTTTTCCCGTATTGTATTGTGGCAACTCTTTAAATGTAGAAATAGGTGTCAGTGCTAGTAATTTTCCATTCTCTTCTTAGCTATGAAAACTGTTGGGATCATTGTGTATAAGTGGCAAATAGAGGCTCTTTGCTGGATGTCTTTGTCCATTATTGAAATATTGACGTTGCTGTGAAGCCCTTTTGTCACACTGAAAATGCTGAGGTATTTTCAAATGTTTAATTTGAAAAACTTAGCAAGTTCTTGAAGCTGGCAAACCTAGAGCTTGCTGCAGGGTTTCTTTCCATGTTCCATTTGGGGCTGTGAGTGGTACTAGAGCAGCCATAGTAGAGTGGTTAAAAAAAGACCAGGGAAAGGTCTAAGCGTTTCTTGATATGCTCACTGTTATTGTGTAAGCCTTGTTAGAAATCCTGCTGTTTGTGCCTTACTGTGATTAGCAGTTTTGTAAGAGGAGGAAATGCCTATTTGGAATCTCCTCCGCTTAACCCCTTTTGCAGCTCCTGCTGTTTTCTAAGGAGTCTATGTCATGGCTGAAGCAATAGCCCTCTCTGATCTGTTACTTCTGAATAGATTCCTAGATATGTCTCTTAATTGCCTCCTGTTAGAACAGCTGACAGCTGTCACTTACTGGCATCCTTTCCAAAGCAGATAAGCTTTTAGCTGCTTTTATGTGCGCATCATTGCACTATTCAGCAGGCCCAGACTGGAAAAAATTGAGGGAGTCCAGTGTTTAATAAGCTAGAATAGCCAGAATTTGTATTTTAAATATTCAGTGTGTTATACTGCTGATCAGCTCACCCACAATGCACGCCCAGGTTATCAACGCAGCATCTTACTTCCTTCACAATGTTTCAAGCCTGTCCTTTGCTCTTGTATTCCATTTTAAAACCCGAGTCATCTGTCACCTGCTCTACTGGACTGGTTTCTATCTGTCAGCTCTACCCTTTTCATGCAGTGTTTGTATAATAACTGTCTCCTCCTCCTTTCTTCAGCCAGTGCTGTATATGGCTGGCCATCCTTCAGAGCTTTCCTTCCTGCTTCCTTTTTTCACCCCTTATGTTAGCTCTGGGTTTTTCTTCTTTTGTGTTTACCATTAGCTGACAGAGATCTGCCACTACCTGGGCATAAGCCTCATGGTATCTCACCACCTAATACATCAGCTGCTTTCCCACGTGCCCTCTTATTTTAATTTCTCCATGATCCTTTCTTGGGTTTTGGTGTTTTTCACTTGTGTTTTCTCTAGTGCCCTGAGTATTTGCAATCGTATGGAAGTAATATAAAACAAACAGAAAAAAACCCACCACACACGAAACCAACAACAGGAGAACATGTTTATTCCTAGGGACTGTTGCACTTACCTTTATTTATTTTTAGTATGGGGAATCATTCTCTTACTTGATTGGCATGTGGGGAGATACCTAGTTACAGACAGATGTGAGGATGAGTGGTGTACTATTTTATATTCTTCTTCAGAAATACTTGGTTTCTAGTTAGGAGTGCAGAGTACCTGTTTTTGTGCCATAAACTTAAATCCCACTGCTTATAAGGGAGTTCTGCTGGTAGCTCGGAAATGTCTGAGAACTTGAGAGGCAGGAGTGCAATAGCTTTCCTATCTGTGAGGAATGATGAGACATTTGCAATGGACGTATTTACTTCAATTACAAATCAATTAAAAGGTCAGGCTTTCAGTGTTTCTTAACTGTTTTTAGAATGAGGCAAATTACTTATGTGAGAACTTCCTGTATCTAAAATCTGACTTAATGTGCATGGGCATGCATGGACAGTGCAAATGCTTGTTCCATATACAAATATAATGAAAAAAATAAATTAGTAGCTCTTGCCCAGTTTGAGTAATACAAAGGTGAGCATATGATATAATTAGGCTGTCCTGCATGTATGCATTATGCTGCTGTATCTGGTTACGCAGTTGCTACTGTTGTGGAAAAGATTTTGTTAGGCTTGGTGAGAGGAGGTCAAGGCTAGAAATGTATGAGTTCTTCATTGTAATTTTAAAATAAACCACATTTTTTTAAGCTCTTTTGTGTTCTTGGACTAATTATAAACCTATCTGTTTCATCTTTCAACATGATTAATGACAGCATTGTTGTCAATAGCCCTAGTTTCTCAGCACTTTCTAGCTGTGGTTGATATCCCACTCGTAGGAGCCACTGGGGAATCTTGGTTCTCTTTAGGAAGACTTAGACAACATGTCTGCAGGGAGCAGAGGCCGGTCCCATGGGCTTTTATGTAGCCTCCCTTGGAACATGAAGGGCAACTATCCAAAAAGCGTTTGAGTCATTTTTAGCTTTGGGGTTCAGAAGCTGTTTGTTTGGCTTTGTAGGTAGTGTCAGTTACGTCAAGTAACTGTTTATTTTCTGCTTCCTGATGGAAGAGATGAAAGAGCCGATCTTTTTCAATTGTGAAATGTATAGCAGCTCCAAAATGCACACAAATGAAAGCCTGAGAAGGAATGGCCTTAAGTTGCACCAGGGGAGATTCAGGAAGAGCAGTGAGACACTGGCACTGGCTGCCCGGGCAGGTGAGGGAGTCGCCGTCCTCAGAGGTGTTCGTGAACTGTGTGGATGTGGCATTGAGGGATGTGGCTAGTGGGTATGGTGAGGATGGGTTGATGGCTGGACTAGGTGCTCTTCGTGGTCTTTTCCAACCTTAATGATTCTGAAAAGCTTACCTACCTGACCTTAGCCATTCCCGTGAGTATTTACAGCTTTAAGATGGAGTTAACGTAGTATTTGGTCTCACATCCAGACAGTTTAAACACACAAGAGACCTCATAAATCACCTAACTCATCTGACTTTTTCTTTTTCTTTTTTTTTTTTTTAGTTTTTTTAAATTCCAGATCAGAAGGCAGCTGGGTTAATGTCTTTTGTTTTGCTTGTATCAGAAAATTCCTCAGGGTGGATTGCGGAGGTTAGACTCCTTCATATCTCTCCAGGCATTTTTCCTACTCTAGGTTAGTAGAGAGTGAATTTCACCCAGTGTCCATAAAACACTTCAATGTTCAAATCTCAGGAAACAAAGTTCACATTGCACTATTAACATTCCACATAGATAACATTGGTAGCTACTTACTGTCAAATGTAAGTACTGTCAAAATGTAAATGTATTACAGGCATCATGTGTAAGTTAATATTTGTATGAGTATCTCAGGACTTTTTTAAAACTTCTTGTGCATTTAAATCTTAAAATTACATATTTATAGAAATGACTGTGGAAATCTGATCTTGATCTTGGTGATTTGAGGGTGGTGGTGTGCTTCTTTTCTCTTTTCCCCTTGAAATCTAAATGCTTGTGTCATTTTATGGCAAACTTTTGTATTTGCAATGTGCTCAATTGAAGTTAGATGATTTGCAGTTTTTGTTGTTTAAGAGGTAGACCGCTATTTTTTGGGAAGGTTAAGGAACCACCTGCAAAGCCCGAGATCTCTACTATTTCCCACCCCCCACTTCATAAGGGAGGGAAAAATTGTTGATCTTGTTTCTTGCCTCTTTTAACACCTTAGAAATATCAGGGATGTCGGGTCTGGTCTTTCCTGTTTTTTGTTGGCAGGCTTCTTGAGTGACTCTGTTAATTGGGACTTTTCTCAGGCCCCAAATAAATGGCATGCAGTTTATCTTTAGAAGGAGCTTTTGTCTGAGTATCTCGAGTTAAATGGCAGGTTAGGAAATCAAGTTAGATAGCCTGAATAAAAATTGAACTTTTGATTAGAATTCTCTTTTTCTGTCACGTGTTTTTTTTCTTACTTTGTTTTAAAGTATGAAAAGGAAGTTTTATTATTCTGGATATAATTTTCAATCTTTGTTTTCTCTTTACTGATATGCTCTCAAAATTTCTATTATTTTTATGGTATGGAAAAAGAATGTGAGTAAAGCAGAACAAAGCGATTTAAAAATCCTTTTATTCCACTATTCCAGAACTCATCTTAAATTTCTGATTTAGTATAGCGCATGTTGTCTACCCTTATAAATCAGTATTATCTTTTGTTTTGTTTTGTTTTTACAGTGTGAAAACAGAAAAACAAGTGATTAATTTGGAACCTGATGTTTAAAAAAAACCTCATGGGTATCTCACTAAATCCAAGCAGCCTGAAAACTGTTGATGTTCTTATGTAGTGTTCTCTTTCCATGATATCTGAATGTGCTTCCTAAAACTGAAGCCTGTCTGGATGGGCCTTAGGTGTAACACCATAAAGGGGAAGGATGATGAGCTAGTGTGTAGATCAGTGGAAATGTACAACTGATACTGGATGTGAAGGTGGTTAGATGAAGAAATAGTGTAACTGTGAGTGAGCTCTGCTTTTGGACACAATTGCTGTGTTGGGAAATGTGGAAGAAATCCCAGTTATACTTAAGTATATGTGCATATATTTTCCATTTCTTCTGTATAAACAAATACTAAGTACGTGGGCAGATCAGTGGCTTGCAGATCATGCAAATATATGGATTTTGGTGGAGCTGGGAGGGAAGACTGACAAAATGAATGCACTGATATTTCCTTAACATGTAAATGTTGTTCTCAAAGCACTGACCACAAAGAACTTCAAAATGCAGCCTTGCATTTGTTGTTAAAATATTTCATGGGAATGAAAAAAAAAAAAAAAAAAACCCAAAAACTCAAGAGCATGAAGTTTTACCCTTTAGGAGTTTTAGAGGAAATGGATGAATCAAGTATCTGGGGGGAGAGGGAAAAAAAAGCCGCGTTGTGCCAAAGAAACTTAGGCTGTCCTTTGCTGAAAATGCTGAACACAGTTAACTTCAAACTATACCCAATATTTTAGGCTATGCCCAAGTGTACATTGTAGTTGTTGAAGAGTGGAGAATCATTTTTCAGATCATCACTTAAGCAGCTGTTTTCAGGCAGAACAAAAATTCAGCTAGAGAATGGCAAATGGACCGGTGAGAAAGAAAAGAACCTATTCTCCTGAGGACACTGGCAAACAGCAGTATCCTAAACATAGTGATGAGGCCAGTCATTCTTTTTTACAGTGAGTGAACATGAGTCTGAGGGAATAGCTGGGGACGTGGAGGAGGTACAGTGATGGCACCGTGTTTATTCAATTGGACTATGTGGCTAGGTTTTTAGGAGGAGACCAATGTTACTGGTTTTATTTTTCTTCTGGTTGCAATGTGTGCAAATTACAGGACTTTGGGCAGTGAAGTCACTGAGCATGCACCCTTAACTCTTGCTAAATTTACTGTTTTTTTGGGTGTTTCCTTCCAGAATCAAGTTAATCTTGATCTTTCATAAGACTTTTTGCTAGTGTTTTTTTCTCTTTTCTAGGTAAAGAAATTAAAAGCCTTTGATGGAGATGTATCAAAACTGTCTCAAGCTGATTCCTTCATGTATTTACTAATCCAGGTGCCAAAGTAAGGAGATAGTAGATTTATTCTGTTCATGATGTATTCTCTTCTGGCTGTCAGTTCTAAACCTGTTTGTTTGTGTGCTCCAGCTATGCTCTTAGGATTGAAGCCATGGTGTTAGAGAGGGAGTTCTCACCCTCCTGTGCTTCTCTACAGGATGACATGAAAATTATAAGACAGGCAACAAAAGGTAATTAAGCATGTTGGGACACGTATAATACTCTTGTTTTTGTTAGCATGTTAATTAGTCTGCATTATGAAGATGAGAGCTTGAATTTCAGGTACCTTGGCTATTAAAAAGGAGCTAACTCCCCTCTGACAAATGCTGTCAGGGAGTGCCTGGTGAACCTTTGCTTCCAAAATAAAAAAATCTGGAGATGTTGGATACACTAGCTCGTGACCAAAGACTACAGTGTATCCCATACCAACAGAACGCAAGGTGTCCGTGGCTAAAGTAGGACAAGCCATTGTCTTTTGACTGCAGTTTGCTCATTCATGCATCACTGGTACTGTGATTGACTCCAGTCATTACACTTCTTTGCTCACGTTCAGAGATCTGTAGAGAAAACCACTGTGCAGTTTTGAAATTTCTCTATTTGCAGTTGCCTTTTGAGATTGCAGTATTGATGGGCTAAAATCTTTATTGCAGAGACTTAATTCTATTGCTATTATCTTGTTTTCTGTTTTTCTTGAATTCATGTTCTCTACATTTCACAAGCTTTGAAATGCTCCAATTGGTTACTCCTAAGGTAGTCTGGTGTCTTCTGCTCTGCATGAAAATTACTCATTTCCTAGTTTCATTTAACATTAATGCTGATCTTTTCAGACACCTTGAGTTACCTATTTGTCCTTTTCCTCAGTGTGAAAGTCCTGCTTCCTGCTGGTGAATTTACTGATATTGTCCGAACTACTTCTAGTAGGACAGAAAGGCACAGTAGTAAAAATATTCAAGTATGAGCACTAGTGCTTAGGGTAGTCGTTCCTAGTGACAGAAAAGGGGAAAAAACCTGGTGTGTTCTTCCCAGGAGTGAGGATTGAACTGGTCCTTCCTGTCTCAGGAAAATGTCTCTTACCTTAAGCTGAGGTTTGAGTTTGGCCTTTTATTGGGAGCTCATTGAAATGGTTGTACTTTGTTTTGAGCAACAGACACATTGACGGCATATGTTATGTATAAAAGCAGCTGAACCCTATTGTCCTTCACCCAGGACATCTGGGAACTGATGAATTCATTCCCTCCAGACGAGACACTTTGGTCTCCAGCTCCTTCATCAGGCCCGTCATGCAAATCAGACTGAGCTTCCCTGCTTTGAGTCCACTCAAGCTCGTGCGATTCTTCATTTGGTCTTTGCACTTCAGGGTTTGTTGATAGCCTGAAGTTGTTTAGGAATTCTGTCTGCTTTTCTATTCCTATCTACCACGTTTCTTTCCTTGTAATTAAGCTGAGAGAAACATTTACTTAAATTCTAACTCCGATAATCACTAAGGGTTAGAATGACTTAAATAGCTTGGTGGATTCTCATCTAGCCTGCAAATGGATACATTCCATAACAACGCTGAGCAGGCTCTCAGTATGCAGAGTCTTTAGATATTGCTTTCTCTTATTTGCCTTATGAAATCCAGTGTTCCCTTTTGTATTGTCTCCTCTTTCTTCTCCCTTGCTCTCTTACCTACATGTTGTTAGATCAAAGGCTGTGTAATTAGTTACATGTGCCTGCTAATACTGAAATCCAAAGATACAGGGGCTGTCTGCCTCCAAAATGGTAGATCAGTGTATGACATTACAGCAGTTAAATGTGGGGTAAAGGACTTGTAGAATGTGAACTTCGAGGTAAAATACTTTTTAAAAATGCTTAAACTGCAATCAAGAGGATTCTATGTTCTATTATGTTAATCACTGTAAAATATAGTACCTTACATTAAAAACAGCTTCACATCATTTTTCTTGTCATACAGTGACTTAAAAAATTGCAGGTACTTGGTTTACTGCCATTTGTGTAGTGCTCATTTCTTAACTCTTAACAGTTTTGGATTTCTGTATCTTATGTCTAAGGTGGTACCCTCAGCATGCGCGCTGTTTTCTGTTCCTATGTGCGGGAGATGAAAAGGTGTATGAATTCAGATAGAGCACTACTGTGCATTTTGCAAAAAGGGCATGTGTGCAAAGCAGGCTTCTGAGGCAGAGGCTTTAAGTGCCAGTTTTATTCCATTTGAGTCTGCTTCACACTGTATAGAACTTTGTCCCAAAACATCTTTGATGTCACTGAAGTGAAATAAATGTCACTCCAAGGTGGTGATCCTATAGAAATAAAGTGGTGATTCATGGTGGTAGTGGGGTACCTACTGAAAACTTAAACATTGCCTGACGTCTTTTGAGACCTGATGGCTGAGTCTCCTAAAAAGAATAATGGTTCCTAACCCGATCCTGACAGCTGGCAAATGGATCCTGTGAGGTCCAGAACATTTGCCTTGCACTAAGTTTAGTAGGAGGTGAGGATACTTGCATAAGATGCTTTGCGCATTGCAGGATTAGGCCCCAAACATTTTGTGAGCTGCCGTGGGTTGTCTTGGAAATACTACACTTGCAAAGCTGAAGTCTGAACGTGTACATGAGATTTGCCAACTGTGGCTGTGACTCTGAATTATATAGTACCTTTTTTTTTTTTTTTCCAATTTTCAATTCACTGTAGCTTTCTGTTAAAATAAAACTCCTCATCTTTGAAAGCTTGAGGAGTTTGGGACCTGCACGTGTATTTCTAAACAAGCAATTGTTAGACAGCAATTTTCTGTTCCTTACAGAGTTAATGACTTGCGAGGAGCTGCATTCCATATTGCACTTGGTCCTTCAGGCTGGGAATATTATGAATGCGGTAAGTGACATCCAGAATTGGGACGGCTGATTGACCAGACTTCCTTGTTAGTATTGCAGTCCATTTATTTCACACACCACAACTGTTTGCTCATTTCTTTTTAGGGAGGTTATGCTGGCAATGCTGTTGGATTTAAGCTGTCATCACTGCTCAAGCTGGCGGATACAAAAGCCAACAAACCTGGGATGAGTCTGCTGCATTTTGTTGCGCTGGTATATAAGAGCTATTTTGTTGGTATAAGTAACTGATACAAATCTAGAGCCATAGATAATCCAGAACGTGTCTCCATAAAATGGCTTAATACTTTGATTCTAATATTCACTTTTCAACTTCTGCTACAAAACTCACTGTTTTCCCTATGTATGGCCATCCTATCCATGGGAAATCCATGGTAAACTTGATTTGTTATTCTCATGTAGAATCTTGCCTTTGTCTAACTTCCTCACTGTAGTTTTTCTCTTACTGTCTTGAATTTTTATATTGTAGAAGTGGCTTCTTTTGATAAGTACTCTTTTATTTTTCTTGCTGAATCATTTCAGCAGCATGTTTCCTTGTTGTTTGTTGTTTTTTTTCCACCCTTGATGACCGACAAGTATTTTTAAAGCTGCTATGGCCTCTTTTTTTTTTTTTCCAGCAATTTTTTCTTCTTTTCAAACTTCATTTAAATGTTTCCATATGTGACTTTGGTTAACTGTATACAAACTGACTTAAGAGATTACCAGTCAGGTAACAATGGAGTATTAACTGATGTTTGTGAAGGAAACATATCTGCTCAAACAATGGGCATCCGTAAATTGTCCTTTCTCTAGCATTCCCCATCCAATACACGTGTCTTTTGTGTTCACTGGTAGAAGCAGCTATTGCTGTGCATTGCAAAATGGAATTGTTGTTTGTTTCTAGTTCTCATCCCTACCTTTCTTTAAAGAAGTATTTTCTGCTGAATTGTGTTAGGATTGAACTGGAAGAAAGAGTATGGGAGAGAAACCTTTAAGTACCCTCCCAGAGGCTTTAGAACTTGCTGGACTTTTAGGTGTTTTATCGTGGCAGTGGAATGTTAATGGCTTGTGTGTGTTTTGGCTTTGTTCTGTTTGTTTCAGGAAGCCCAAAAGAAAGATGCTGCTCTTCTCAACTTTTCAGAGAAAATAAGGGATGTTCATGAGGCCGCCAGGTAAGCCAAAAGAAACCTGAAAACTTACGGTTAGACTGTAACTTGGAACTCTCTGATTTGTGAAGCAATGAGGCTTATTCAAAAAAGTCTTGGCATAAAACTTGAGATCTTTACAAATGTTTACTGTAGCTTTGAGAGCTTCATTTCCATTTGCTAGCAGAGGTATGCCTGCAATGTGCCTGCAGGTGTAAGGTTTTTTTCTCACATGATCTCCATAGGTGTTTTGTAGTTTTGTCTCTGTCAAATAATGTGTGCATATATGCTGCTTTTAAGAGATCAGAATGATACTGGTTTTTTCTTAAACCAATTTTCATCTGTCTCTGAGCAGACTACAGCATTCTTGCAAGTCTGGTTCCTGATACAGGTGCCGGCCTTGGCTTCCTTTAGATGTTTTGTATTTGGTTTGCTTCTCCATTTTGGTCTTGGCTGGAAAATCTGAAGGGTTTGAGGCTCTGTATTTTCATGTCAGTGTCTCTAGCTGCATAATGTTAAACCTAACCTAATTCATACCTAGATAACTGTACTTGCTTCTTTGAGATGTTGTGATCTAAAGCACAAAACTGGAAGCTAGCGATCCTGGTGTTCTATTCCCAGTTTCGCTACTTCCTTACTCCTTGACCTGTGGGCAATCTATTCACGTTATTTACCCAGATGTAAAATTGCTCCAGTCTCTTCTATCTGATGCAGAATTAAGTCATGTCTATAAGGAACTCTGAAATCTTCTGAGGAAAGGAGTGGCCATGGAGTTAATCAGAAAATTTTTGATGGACCACCTGTGTGGCTCTCTGCCATCCAACCCACACACCTTCTTGGCAGTCTGCCCTATGGCCTGCTGAGGAATGTAGCTTCCCTCGGCATCCAAGCCCCCTGGCAAACTGCAGGGGAACAGGCAGAATCTGAAAACTGGTGGTAGTTTTCTAGCCATTTTGTTCTTTGATCACATTTGTTAATGCTGAAAATATTCTGTTGTAACTCATGACGAAATCTGTTCAGGGAATGCACTCTACAGGAAAATGAAACAAAGCAAAATAAATGTCTTACCACTGGGTGTGAGGAGGACCTTTATTAGAGACAAAACTGTCGTGTATGAGTTGCTCATAAATCCTTCCAGTCAGAGCACGTTAAAACAACCACCATTATGCACTTTTTTTTTTATCTTGCCTTCCTCCCTTGTAGTCCTTTATCCCCCTCCTTCTAAGGCAAAATCATGTATGCCTTTTCTCATTCACAGAAACATGTAAGATCTTCCCAGCACAGGGAGCTTACCTGAAGAAAACAGAGGAAAAAACAGCCAACATTCTATTTATTTATGCATGCTGTCACATTTTATTACAGTCACCATGTTTTCACCATGTGCGCTTCAGTTGGTCGGCTGCAAATTTTTAGGCTTCAGTGTTTTGAAGTCTGGCTGCTGGTGGATTGAAAGTAGTTAGGAACACGTGTGCAGTTGTTATTTTTTACCGTTTTGGAAACAGTAATGCGTCAGCTCCTAGACAAAATCAATTCTCTTGTGAAAGAAATGCCACAGGTTTAGAAGTGTTGATCCTCAAAATGACTGAGGGATTTGGGTGAGAGCTGTCATGTGGAACACGAGTCTCCCAGGATAAAGCTCAGATTACATCAGATGAGAGCTCTTTCCTGTGGTCTTAGATTTGTTGAGTTACCTATGCCCAAAAACAGGAGCAGCTCTACTGCTGGCATGTGGTAGAAAGATGAAATGTTACAGCTACTGGGTTGAGATTGTGGGCTGCATTGCTGTGACAGCTTAGAAAAAAAGTAATGTGCTATTTCGTGATTCCAAGTGCTATTGCCAAAATGGGCAGTCCTGGTTGACAGTGTGACTCCTTGTTGCACCAGCTTTGGCACTTGAACATTCATGTAGTCAGATGGACTAAGGAAATGATCCATCTGTAAGGAAATGTATTTTTTCTTTTATCAGATTAATTTTCAGTGCTCAGATATGGCTGCCATCTAGAAAATGAGTGCCCAGGGAGAGAAAAAAGAACACTTGGCAGGGTGGCATTGCCCTTTCAGGCACTAAGACTGGGTAGGACTGGCTGGAATTAACTGTGAAACCACACCCCATGGGAATCTTTTCAAGTTGCAAATAAGAAGAAATGTGCTTATCTCTCTCCTAACTTTCGATTTATACTTTAGAAAGATTTTCTGAACAGGTAGGTCTTGTTTGATAGCCAGGTTGCACTTCATGTTGAACATCAATTTTGAAGCATATTGTGGCTAACCTAGGGGCAACTCCATCTCCTCAATAAGCGTTCTCTGTATATGCATTTTTAGGTTATCCATTGATAATGTAGAAGCAGAGCTCCACTCGCTCTCTTTCAAGACAAGATCTGTTAAAGACAGCATTCGACGAGACCCAAAACTCTTCTACCAGATGGAGAGCTTTCTGCAGGTTTGTAGGTTATCTATGTTGACGTGTTACTGTTACCTGAGTACAGGAACATTCCTCAGCTCAAAGTAATTTGTGTGGATGTGTCAATAAACAGAAGCATTGTTTTAATATGTCTACCCTATCAGTGGTACAAAGGTGTTCCAACTACATGCTGTTTGTCAAGTAAGAGTGTTGGAAAGACTGTGTTTTTACTGGGAGGGATATGGAGTGTACATTGCCCAAGGCTTGTTGGGCAAGTGTGTTAAGTGCCTGTGAAATGCCTGACAAAGATCAGTAGTGAAAATATAAGACAATTTGGGTTGGTCACTAGTTTTGTCCTTAACATGCAGATAACTATATTTTGGGCAGCTGTGATGTTATACTGGACCGTGTGAGTTTTTGCTGAGAATATTTAACTGAAGAGAGATTCTTAGAAGCTTGAATGCTAAAAGACTGTCTTCTGTACTAATTTACCTGTTGCACAGAGCGTATTATTCTAAGCCATACAATCACTGCTTGGTAGACTCTCCTTTTCTTTTTCAGTACCTCAGTGACTTCATAGACATGAATGTGTACGGCACTTAACTTTGAATCAAAGTTCTAGGTATTTTCCAAATGCGTGGTGATGCCTGGAGAAATATGTATTACACTTCAATTAAATGATTTTTGTGTTCCATGCTAATGAAAATTATTAAAATTTAAAAAAAAAAAAAAAAAGCAGATATTGATCTGGAACTTAACCCACCCTGATTTTCAACTTGCAAGTGCAGTTAATAGTCAGTGTAGTTTTTCAGATGTGAAGGTGATGAAGAAAGGGGCGGGTTAAGATTGAAATAGCTGTCCTCATTCACTCTGAATCACTGGCTTTAATCCATTGCACCCAGACTCTTTAATGTTATGTTCTGACATGTTTGCCTTTTTTTTACTTTTTAAATTTAATAGCTGGTTTTATGTAACACTACAACCTTGTTTAGGCCACATTCCACAAAATGTTGTGAAAAAAGAAATCATTTTATAAATGCATACCTTACATAAACACTTCCGGTTTTTGTTTTTAAATTATAAGTCATAACCAAGCTGATTAAAAGTCAGATTTCATTATCTCATCCTCATGAATAAATTACTGAAATATGTGGGAGGAACCAATTTTCTGTGTATGCTCTTGTCAATTGTCCAGTTTATCTTCAGTCCATTTTGTTTTTTCCCTAAATGCTAACAAGTCAGATTTGTTCCTATCCTACTGGCATAATTTGCCAAGTGACTTCCCGCCAGCTGGAGTCGTCTTAAGTGGTCACCCGTGCCTCCAGCTGCCTAGTCACGCTCCAGTGCTGCAGCATGAAAAATATTTAGGGGGTCATGAATTAGGTAGTGTCAGAAAACTGATTTGTCTGGAAATAAGCTTTCTCCACCAGGTTATTTTTAGTCAAATCGATTCTCAGATGTGGGATTGTGCAAGGATGGCAGTGAATGGCTGGTGATGCAGATCAAGGAGACAAAAAATTCAGAGATTGTTCCTTTAAGTAGTTCTGCTGCTCAAAGTTTGACCACAGCCTTATTCTCTTCCTCCTCATTTTTTTCCAACCCTACCTAAATAGTTATATGGTTACAATTTGTAGTGGTACTTCATGGAGACCTTTTCTGAATGTCTTTATGTGTAAATATTTCTAGCATTTCATTACCTGTCTGGCATGAAAGCCTTTTTTGTTGTTGTGTTCTAACATCAGCTCAGAGGCAGTTGATTGTGTGAAGTATATCTGTGATATTTTTTCTTTGAGAAAAGTAGGGAGCAGGAACTAACTCATTTAAACTTAATTGAAAGTTGCAGGGAATAATGGGAAAATAAGACGGGTGGAACTTTGTGAGGGCTCCCATGTGATCCACCAATGTCCCAGTATTGTCTTTGTCCTTGGTCTTTAGTTCATGTAAGAATTAAAGGTGTAAGTCGGTTCAAAGACTTCTGAACTTTTGCCCGGTTTGTATCCTACTCACTGGAATTTGCGTGTTGATTGATGCATTTTCCTTGACCTTCTTTCCTCATTTTGCTGAAATGACAAGAAGTTTCCTTTGGTTAGTAGAAGTTCTTCCTCAAAGTCTTAATTTTAAGGCCCCTGTAACAAATTCTAGGATGGAACACGAATTTCATAAGTTCTTACTATATACATCACCTGTTGTTACTTAATTTTTTCAATCTGCCATTATATATTCTTTGCTACAGTTTGCTGTGAGACATCTGAAGGAGCTTGAACACCAGAAAGGAGAATTACAAAAGGAAGGAAATGCTCTCATTGACTTTTTCTGTGAGGACAAAGAAACTATGAAGTTGGACGAATGTTTCCAGATATTTAGAGACTTCTGCTTAAGATTCAACAAGGCTGTTAAGGTAAGCAGGGTTAAGGCTGTTGAGCCCTGAATGAGATTCTTTCTCTTTTGAAATAAATACTGGTTCACACGAATTAGTTGTTTTCTGTGTAAAGGATACTGTATATCTTGTGGTATTTGATATATTTGTCAAAATGGTGACAACGCTGGCTACTTTGTTTTTTTAGTGCTTTTTGTGGGTGAAAACTCACAAAGAGAAAGGGAGTACAAAGACACCTCATCCCAAGTGTAACTGTTTGTTCGCTGCATACCCATAATTGGTCCCAAATAATCTGAGAAGTATACTAAGACAAACACAGGCAAGGAGCAGTGTCAGCATTGGTTACAATTTTGGTTCAGAAAAGTCTGCCTATCGTTAGAAATATTTTTTAGAACTTTATAAATAGCATGAATTGGGTGGATCCACAGATTTATTTTTCTGCCTTATGCAATCTGCAGTTGACAGCACTTTTCATAAAATCTTTAGTTTAGAAAGAGAGAAAAACATTCCCAATCAGTAGCAAGCTAACCAAATGTTCATCTAATGTGCATGTTGTATCTTTAGTGTACCCTTCACCACCCAGCGTGTGGTTATACATGTGAATATTATGCAAATATATTAAACCAAATTATAGTAACTCTTGAAGACATTTTAGTGAGAGGTGACTTTGTGCATATATTAAGGACATGTTCAATCATTTGGAATTGGGGAGTTAATTCATAATCACCATTGCATACAAGTGGTCGATGGATAGCTGTTTCTTCAAGGCCCAATGGGGATTGCTCTTCTTATCTCTGTAGCAAGTAGTCAAAAATGATAAATTACTCATTTATTTGCAAATATTGAAAAGATTTGCTTACTAAGTATTTTGTGAGGATTAACCTAAGAAATTAACGGAACGATTCAGAATAAAGACTGCAGTTCTGAGAAATGAATGTAACATGTGGACAGCAGAGCCAGCAGTCAAAAAAGGTGGTTTGTACCACAATGGCCAACTGCACATATCTCACGTGTTAAAAACACTTTTTGTTTTTGCAATTTTAGAACGTGCTCCTGAGTGCTTAAAATAGGTTTTCATTTGAATAAAACCTCCAGAAACATGTTTTGGGTGTGGTTAAAATGTCTGTGTCTAACATGGAATATGAAGGTGGTATCTGCGACAGTTTTGCTTTACAGTAGGATATTTGAAGTTGAGCTTTAGCATTTGTCAATCCCATACCTGTGAAAGAAGGCTCCCTGCCACATTTTTCCTGAAATGCAAGTTGTTTCTTTTTCCTTTCTTAGCTGTTGAGTTTCTGAGGTCTCTAATGCATCTTATCTTTCACAGCCCAGTGTCATCTCAAATCCCCTAAAGAGGTGTAGATTAACCCATTCATCAAAAAGAATGCATTAGAAAAAAGTCAGCATTAGGCTTCTGTTTACTGAGAGCTTTCAGGCAACTATTTATAGTTGTTCAGTTCTTCTGTTGTCACAACAATGGGAAAATCAAACTAAACAGTGTTTCAGATCAATATAGGTGTGTGTGGTTTTTTTTTTGTTTGTTTTTTTAAACGGCCTTGTAGCAAACTTAACATGCTGGAAAACTATGTAATTTTTGAATCCTCTATGAAGAGTAGCCCTTCTTCTTCTTTTGCTGCAGCTGTACTGGCTGAAGAAAAACAGGTTCTCTGTTTCCGTTGAACTTTCCAGGTTATTTTCAGAAGTTTAACCTAGATTAAATCGGAAGCTGACGGAACATTTTAACTGAGGTGTCAGTTAATGATTTTAGCAGAAAGGTGTTGCTATGTTGTCTTTCAAACACAAACTGCTTCTTTCTATGACTTTCTAACCCACAGCCCCTCAGCCTAGCAACCAAAATCTCCAGCCTGCGTGGGGCAACTTCTGTGCAGTAGTTGTCAATTTTTGAAGCCAACAGCAAACAAGAAATCCAAAACTGGAATGAGGTGTTATATTAAGTGGTATCAGTTGATGTCTAAGTAATGATCATGAGATGTTGTGCAACCTTTTTCATTTGCTTTCATGTGCAAGTCATGTCTTTTCATAAAGTTTCCAATCTGTTACGTTCAAGTTGGAGGTAAACAGCAACCCTTGGAAACTCCACTTGCTTCTTCAGTAACAGTTGTTGTAGTATGGGAGGATGGAAAGTACGCAGTGGATACACACTCGTCAGACAAGTTTGTCTTAAAATAAGAATATAATGCTCAGCTGGAAGTTTACTCACCAGATAAAACTGCTCTCTCAAAACTTATTAAGCATGAACTTGAAGGTCTCCATATACAGCAACAGTTCTTCGCATGGATGTAACAGCTAGTTGGGTTTGATAAATCACGTTTTTAGGGTCTGTGGGGACTTGTGCATTTTTTTCTTATGTTGATAGGAGTGATGTGCCTCCAGCATTAGTTATGCAGGGAACTGCCGTCCATATGGTTAATGATTGCAGACTGTGGTTGCCATGGTGAATTTTTGTGTGTATGTATTGGGGGTGGTGAGAGAGTGATAGCAGTAGGAACTAACTTTGATAGGAGGAAATAAAGGGAAAGATAAAGCCGTGTAACTTGTTCTCATGCATAGAATGCTGTCCTCTGTAACACAGATTTATGCATTTCCTTGTCAGGAAAACAGGGAACGAGAGATCCAGGAACTTCATCATCTGCAAAGGCGAAAGGAGCTGGAGGAGAAACGTCGATCCTGGGCTGCTGGAGAGCTTGGAAGCTTTGGACGGAGCAGCAGTGAAAATGATGTGGAAATGTTGGCCAAAAAAGGACTCGGAGAGTTTCTTCCCTTCTTGCAGCAGAGACCTCAAAGCCCTTCATACAGAAACCCCAATTCCAAACGCTCTCGACTTTCTCTGGGGATTACTGCAGACAGGGAGCTGCAGAGTTTCCTGGAAATTTCAAAAGAAGAGGATCCCAACAAATTTAACAGCCTTCCCCGTGCAAACACCCGACAAGTAAGACCCAATGTAGCCTGGAATGAATCCAAAGAAACTAGAGATCCCAATTTAAACACCTTGCACTTATACCAACAGTCTGAAACCAAAGGGAAAAGTAGTGATGTGCTGCAGTTGCATCCAGCACAGTCCAGTCACTTTGGTGGCTCAACCAATACTGGTACCCATTATCCACAGCGAAGCACCAACTACAACATGCACGCTTCCAATGCCTCCTGTGAGGAGTCCTCTGATATAAATGCTCTGGCCCTTGCAATCGAGGAGCACGAACTTGTTAAAGGATTACGGAAGTTTGATATTCAAGGAGCAAAGCCAGCAGATGATACACCTCTAATATATTTAGAGGATGTTGGTGGAACAGATGTGGAGACTCTAGATGATCTAAGTTTGCATTCCCTTAGCACTGCCGATGACGATCTGCCTCCAGCTTGCAGAAGCTCCAGAGAGGCCCACAACCATAAAGCCAAGGCAGTGGGTTGCAAGAGTGAAACTTCAGAGCCCAGCAGCAGCAGCCCTGTGTCGATGGACACAAGTGTATCAGGAAGTAGGGAAGATGGGCCAGTGTTCTATGTGTCAGATACTACCACTGACTGTTCGTTGACACTGGACTCTGAAGAGGGGAATGATTTTAAATCAGCAGGCAATGATGTAAGAAGTGAGGCTGGCAAAGCACACTCTTCTGCAAATGGTGCTCAGGACAGGCCAAGAATGCTCTTCTCAAACCTAAATTCAGTTTCTGCCAAGGATCTGTCTCTTCACACTTTGACAAATGATAAAGATGATGCCAACAGCAAACGCACACTTTCTAAAGAAAAATCTGTAAAAAGTAAAGACCCTGTAGGACCAAAGAGAAACTCTCTAAAAGACAGATCTCCAAGTTCCTCAAAATCCAGTGGCACTCGCACTAGCCACACAGCTTCTTCCAGACCTGTTAGAACTTTGAATGCCTCTGAGAATGAAAGTATGAGGAAAGTGGTGCCTATTTCTCGGTCAAACAAAGCACCAAGCAGTGTGAAAAAGCCAGAAGCCAAGCCAGCACTTCGTGAAACTAGTACAGTGGAAAGCCGTCTGTCTCGTCGCAGCTCTGTCCGAGGCACTACAGACACACTGCCAAGAAGTCCTTACAGGCATAGCATGTCAGTAGAAGAGCCAAGGTTGCAAAGGGGGACTGTCACCTCAAGCAGTGCTCATTTTGAGAGGGACAGAGTTGCTCTCAAGAAGCCAGGCTCTAAACCTGTTAGGAATATTGCAAAATCAAAGACAGATGAGACAAAGATGTGTCGCTCCAGTGTAAAACCCCAGGCCCCTGTAGATGACACCAAGATTAGCCCTGTCAGTGCTCCCAAAACACCATCCAGTGTCCCCAGCTTTGCAAGGAATACAGTGGCCTCTTCTTCAAAGCGTGCAAAAGTGGATCTATCCACCTCATCCAAACCTCCAAGCATCACCAGGTCTGTGTCCCAGAGGCTGCCTAAAGTGAAGCCAGCAGCAACCTCTGACGATCTGAGTCCAAAGGAGAACGGAGGGAGTACTTTAAAGAGAGCAAATAGTGCCAGAGTGTTTGGAAAAAGCATCCTTCAGGGAGACACTGTCAGCACAAAAGCAGAGCCTTCACCAAAGGAGCAGGGGGCAGTGGACAAGTCCTCTCTTAAACTGAAAGATGCCAACCGGACCACAATAGGTAAAATACTAAAGCCATTACTGAAGTAAGGAAAGGTTTTTTGAATCTTGGAATGTCTCTTGCACTGGGTGTCTCTGTTGTGGAATTCCTTAAAACAGTAACATTGCTGATAAGTGGCATCACGTGCTCTGTAATGTACCGCACACCACTGGAAAAGGGCAACTGGTTGTGTTCTGGTCTGAATCCTTTGTTAAGAATTTGAATGTATTTGAAGCCACTGCGATGGGATAAGAGTGTAACAGCAAGTCTTTGAGCATTTGTGATATGGAAGGCCACCAAGAGCCAAAAAGTTGAAAGAAGTTAAGGCGACGGAAAACGTGGATAAAGGCCAGTTTTTGTGTACATGAAATTCTTCCTGAGACTCGAGCATTTGTGCTGGGTGGTTTCTTATTCAATGTCAGAGAGAATCCTGTGGAACAGTACTGAAAATGAACATAGGTGATTGTGCTTTACATTGTTTCTATTGCCTTGGATTCAGGAACTCTTTTTTGCCTGTTGCGAAGTCCATTGCTGGCAATTGGACAGACTGGGAACTGCTGGCCAAAAAATAGTAAAACGGGATATTTGCTGTTTGTGGCTGTCTTTAACCTAACTGAAGAATTTTTAGCATGTTTTATGAATGTGTACGTGTGTCTGGAGAAAACATTCTGCTGGCCAGGAGGCTTCTTCTCCAGGAATGTGGCAGCATTGTCTTGCATGCACAAGTAGATAGGGCTGGTGCTGCACGGCCGGAGGCCATGCCCATTGGAAGGGCCACCAGTAACCACTGGGATGATGACTACTCCTCATCTGACTTGTTCCAGTCACAAGCAAACTTGCCAGCTTTTGGTCATACAGAAGTGCCATATATTTATGATACATATCAAGGATGTTTGCAGTTCAGCTCTTGAAGGCTGCATTGTAGTGCTGAGCACTTTCTTACTATTCCTTGTTTCCACTGGTTTATGTACTACCAAATTACTTGAATGTTGCAATGGCTCTGATTGAGCCATCGGTTTCCCTGCCTCCTCCTCGTCAACATGAATATTTAGCATGAAACTCAGCTTTCGCATGACAATGTTTTTGTAGACTTCCTTCGTTGCTTCAAATGTGGTTTTTAATGTTTAAATATTCCAAAGGATGACTTAAACTAGTATTTGATAAGCTTTTTACAAATAAAAAGACCTCCTTTTTCCTGCGGATACAAATTTTCATGTCTTGCTAGTCTAAGGTTTGGAGAATGAGGGAAAACTTGTTCAGCGTGCTATGCATCTTCCTAAGGGAAATGTTTGTAGGTGGGGAAACTGATTGCTGTTCTCCTAAGCATCCTATTTAAAGAGTTGCCTTTCCACTCACCTACAAATGAAGCCTCGTTTAATGATAAAAACAAGAATAAAATGAAAAGGAAATCTCTTCAGACGAGTGGCATTGACTTAGGGTAGATCTGCTTGTCCGCTCTATCCCTCAGTGCTGGAAATGTGTAGCTCAATGAGAACGAGCCGTTTAATTGCTCACGTGCGTCTCAAGGGCTAGTATCAGGGACAGCTACCTTTGTCTTTTGAAGTTGGCAAGGGGCCCTTAGTGCTTCCTGATGTCTTACTGCAGACATCGTACCCAAACATCGCAAAGTATTACACAGGGCCTCTTGTTTGAGTCTGTCTCACAGGGAGAATTTATTTAGCCCACTTTTTGGCAAGGGTGAATTTTTGCTCAAAACCCTGTATAAGCTTTTTGAATGCTGCCTCCCTTATGGGTTACATGAAAGAAAAGCATCTCCCTTCTCCTTATTTGTATCTGTGTGTTATGTATGCGCATCTGCGAGAGCAGATGATTGACTCTTCTCCTTTATTAAGAAAAAAAAAAGCAACCAAACTTTTATTGGTAGCAAGCTTGAAAAATAATTTAAATGTGTTTTGGTATATGTAAATTTCTATAAATCTGTGTAAAAGAAAACTGAATGTATTTAATGGAACATTTATACATTTCGGAGTAACTCGGTAGTTTAATAAAGTTCCCATTTACTGGGTATGGGCTTTATCCTTCTCTTTCCTGTTGTACTTTTGGCTTTGGTCGTGGAGATCCCCAGTGAGTGGAGACCAATTGTAGGTACCTGTGGGAAAATCCCTGAAGAAAGAGCCTTGCAGCAGAAATTCTGGCATTTGAAATCTGAGGCTTATTTTTGTACTCAGATGTGCAGTTCATCTTTAGTTTCTGAATATTCCTGAGGCAGGGCTTTCTGCGCAGGCCTGCGTATAACGTGAAAGGTATTAGGTGGTGGATGCAGCGCCTTGTGTGTGCGTTGTGTGCTGTTGCCAAGACAAATGTTCGTGGCAGTAACAAGTCTGGATCTGTCACTATCTTCATGCCTTTTAGCTTAGCGCACTTTATTGGGAAATCGCCGTTTACGGCTCCCAGGGCTTTGCAAATAAAGAACAGCCTGTTATGCAGGAGCAGGTGGTGATTTCTACACTGCAGTTCTGAAGTTTTACCTTCCATCCCATTCTCCTGTGATTTTTCCTGCTTTATTGCATAAGAAAAAAAGAAAAGAAAGGCAGCCAGCCTCCTTGTCCTCAGGGAGCACTTCCTCCCCTCTGCTATGGGAATGGTTTTTGGACTGGAATTGCTGCTATTTGCAAACTCGTTCAGCCCCTTACTTTTCTCGTTGGGTGAGTGTGGCTCTCCCGCTTGGAGCGGCGTGCACCTGCTGTCTGCCAGCACTGAGTGACGGCTGCTGATGGAATCTACGTGGGAAAGCCCTTCGCCATCAAAAGGTGTGTCTCAGAAGTTTGCTTTTTTCTCTTTAAACTTCATTTTTATTTCAAAAGGGTTTATGATTACCAATTCATTATTTAAACTACCAGCTGTCAGAGGCAGCGGTGCCCTGTAGGTTTAATTTCCCATGTCATGAGATTTTCCCCAACGCTAACAGGCTGTGGGGCTGCAGGCAGGTTTGAAGAAAGACACGAGAGCATTTTTCCAGCTTTGTTGTGCCGAGCAGCGGGTGCTTGTGATTGTCATCAGAGGTGAGTCCGTCTCCTTTGATGGCTATCGGGGTGACAGTGAAGTCAGGGAGCCTGGGGGAGCACGAGGGCATCTGGGGCTGTGGAGCTGCTGGAGATTGCGAGATAGGGGAGCGAGCTGTGGGAGGAGGAGAGATGCTGATTCATACTTGGAGGAATTTAATATTCAGATCTCATGTGGGAACTGCATACAAATGAGGGGCTCACTGCATCCCTCGTTACAACAGCTCATTAAATTATCAGGAGAGACAGAAAGAGTTCCCATCACACCTCCCACAGTGTACAAGTCCAGACTATGTCATTCAAAATAACCTACTGGTATCTCTCTAATCTTAGGCTCTGTCTGTGTGGACGGATGCAGAGTGCTGCCCGTTGGCTCTGACCTTACCAGGCACGAGCCAGCTCCGGGCTGGGAGCACACCGTAGCGCGTGCTGGTTGGCCACTGACCCCAAGCTGTCCCAGCCTGGCTGGAACTGCATCCCCACACGCTGGGGAGAGCTGCCCTCCAGAAGATATCTCTGCTGCTGCCGTGAGAATGCAATTCCTGTGAGAGGGGCCCAACTAAACGCAGCTCCTTTCAGATTTGGCCGCTCGGTGTTTTCCATTAGCTTGATACATGCTGTTTACATCCTACTGCCGCTGGTTCCAGAGATAACTGCCTTGGGAACAGCTCCCTGCAGGTATTGTTAGCAGCTGCTGGGAACAAAGGCGTTTGTTTTAGCCACGTCACTATCTAAACAGCCAGGAATACATTGCTTTTTTATTGCTAGTAAGCCAATAAAAATTGGTCTGGTTCTCCTGGCCAAAAGATGGCTTCTGGAAATCTTGCGTGCTGTTAGGGCTGGCATCTGCGCAAACAGGCCGGCAACAGCAAAGAGCGTGATGCTGAGGCAAAGAATGCATGAAGGGCTCTCGTGGCCCCCAAGCATTTCTCCTCCACGTGTCATCCCCACCAGCATCCACTGCTTGCACTTGGACAGAACTGCTTCCAGCCAACTCCATGTGGTTCCTTGCCGCATAGTTGGCTTCTGTCTCTTTCCAGGCTGAAACGGAGACTGCAGAACACGTGCTGTCTCAGCTAGAAACTCTGATTTTAAAAGCAAATAAAAAAAATCCATCCAGCTGCTGATGTCCTTCCTTTCTGCACCAAACCACAGGGAGCATGGAGGCCGTGCTATTACACTGACTCCAGGGAATGGTGATCAGGTTGGTAGCTGTTGAGCAAGTGCTTGGTTGGTGGCCTAGTCTGGAAGGAGGGGAGAGACTGAGGCACTGCAGAGAACATTTGCCCCATCTGATGCAGGGATGCTGGACAGGCTGCCTTTGAACAGTGATGTGTCTCCTGCTTTTGATCATGTCTGAACAATAGCCCCTTCTTTTCCCTATTCCATCCTTATTTTTCTGGGAGGATAGAGGATGACAGACTTTGATGCCTCCTCTTAGGCCAAGCAGAGGAGAGAGATGAACTCTACCTACATTTTTTTTTTTTCCTTTGTTTAACAATAGGACTTTGACTATCAAACAGAGCTGGTAGCTTCAAATAACTCTCAGCTGCACAGGGGCACCAGCTGTTTCCAGCGGCTACAGGGATCCAGCACTAAAAAGAGCATAAAAGCAAACCTCTGTGTAGCTCCGGATCTTCCAAGTTTTCTGTCTCCTCTTCATCCTGTAATAGAAATCCTGGCAACTGAACCAAAGGGGTGTTCATTTGGGCAGCTGAAGGGAGCTGGCTAGGAAATACTTTATTCCACTTCTAAATAATAACATACAATTGACTTTATTTCCCACTACTCTTCCATTTCTTTGTCATTAGAGGTGAAAAAGTTGCCTTAAGCAGTGAAGGAGGGCCCATGGGTGCAGAACCAGCACCCACAGCTGCATTGTTCTTGCTGCTGCTCGCTCAATTCCAGAATGGACTGCCTGTGTGCACTTTCAATAATTTCTTCCAAAAAAGTAAACTTTTGCATCTTTTTGGTGGTCTAGAACAAGTTCAGGAAGGAACTGAATGTATTTCTAAAATGGACACGTGTATGAGTAGTAGTTCTGAATTACTGTCTGGTAACTGGCGTGCTGCCTGTGGAAATGAGGAAAACGTGTAAGAGGGAAAACGTGATGATGACAAATGAGCAGGCGGAGCTGAGACAAGTTGTCAAGAAGAATGTGGAGCTTTTCTGTATCTTTACTATCCTTATGCTTCCCTGAGTGTTGACCGTTCCTGGCTGACCCAGCTACAAGCACAGTCACCAGGAGAAGCCAGGGGTCCCCGACTCCTGGCCCTGCTCCATCATTGCAGAGAACACTCCAGTGAGCACTTCAGCTCTCGTGCTGAACAAGGACACGCTGCAAGCTCCACGTTTTTGTTCCCAGTCTTCTTCATGCAGAATTTAAACTGATTCAAACCTATTCCCTATGCAAATCTTCAATTTCCCATTTCAGGATGAAGAATGATTGTAAATGTGTTTTTGATTCTTTTCCCCACCCTTTTACAGCTGTATTTGACCATTTACATCCCATGACTGTTTCCTCCCACTCCTATTTCCTCTGTTACAGTTTTCCATCCTGCTCTATTAAATTTTCCAGCCTCTGCTAATAACTCATCTCCCCTCTTTATCTCCCTTTCACACTCGGTTTTGTGTGCTCTTCAGCTCACCCCATTCCGGTCTCTCTGTGTTTCTGGAGTCTTTGGTGGGTGTTCTGCTCCTTTGATTTTTTTTTTTCTCCCTTTCTGCCATGGGTCGCCTTTCCCCAAACATCTGTTTGCAAAGCCTGCAAGCTGACGCTTTTCCCTGCTGCTTCCAGTAAGAGATGAGAATAGGGCAACAGAAATGGACTCTGTTTTTCACGTCTGTAAGTCTGTATTTTGCAGCTCTGCCTTGTCCTTGTGAGCAAGTTGCTGGAGGTTGCTGTCCCCAAGCAGAGGGATCACCTCAAATCATCTTACAGAAATGTAAAGGTTGGAAAAGACCACCAAGATCACCTAGTCCAACCCACCCCCACCATGCCTGCTAACCGTGTCCCTCAGTGCCACATCCACATGGTTCTTGAACACCCCTAGAGACAATGACTCCCCCACTTCCCTGGGCAGCCTGTGCCAGTGCCTACCACTCTTTCTGAGCAGAAGATTTTCCTAATATACAACCTAATTCCTAATGCCTAATGCCTCATCTTTTCAGTGCTAATGCTGCTCCCCACCATTATTGAGCAGCCCATGGGTGCATGGGGAAATTTTGCAGAGGTGGCTGAGGAAATTCTGCCCAACTGAAGGTGTGGGTGATTTAGCTCCATAGTTCCAGTCTGTAAAGCCCTAATGAAAGGACATCTGCAGCTCAGTTCAAAAAGCCATTCAGCTCAGGGATGCCTCACCCACCTGTGATCTTGGTGCCACAAGCAAAAAGGTTTGTACAGCCAGTTGGATGCTGTTTCCTTGCGCATCCAAGCAAAATAATTGCATCATTTCTCAGCCTAGCACGTAGGTGTTCATGGTACAGGCTGAGACTGCAGCAGCTTTGTTTTTGTCTCATATGGTGAGGACCAAGATCTCTTTATAACAGCAGATTGCTCTCAGAAGCCCAAAGATGGCTCTTGGAGAATATGTGCTCAGTTTTCCTTCTGGTGCAAGTGAATAATCGCTGCACCAAATGAAGAGCACTGAGTGCGTGCACAGTGTAGTTGGAGAGTGCTGCTTGTTGCTCTGAGCTCTTTTTACTTGTAAGTGCTGCGTGCCGGTCCAGCATTGCTCACCCCAGGGCAGGCTTTGAGGGCAGTGCCCACAGCGACCCAGAGGGAACTGGGGAAGGAAGCAGCTATGCCCCTGCCCCAGGGCAGCATTCGCTACAGCTAAATGTTTCTGGCAGGTGTTTGCTTACCCTGCTCTTAAAGGGCTTACCAATAATAATAAGTTACAGTAAATGTTCCCAACGATTTGTTTGTGTACTCTAGGATGGGATGTCTGTTTATGAGGATAAGGCGAAGCAGCTCATCTCCTGACAAATGTGACATTTCAGATGCATACCTTTCCTTGCAACATGGCATTCATAATGAACTCAGCATATCCACCCTTAGAAGCACCATGCTTATCCTGAGTAATGTAAATGCTTAAGCATAAGCACATAAAGCAGCAGCTAACTGGTAACCCTAGAAGTTGATCTAATATATTTTCATTGCAGGAAAATACTGTCTGTGCTCCTCAGAAGGACATGATGTGATCCGCTGCCAGAGATTTGTCACTCAGTGGATGGAGTGTGGGATGGAACACAGCAGCTCCTGCTGGTGCCTTCGTCACTGCTCCAAGGCATTAAACCACTCATGCAGCAAGGGGAGGGAGTGGGATCAGAGCTCGGAATGGAACTCAGATGGAGCAAGGCAGCATGGAGATGGCTACAGTGAGAAGATCAATGCTCAAGCAAGGCCACCAGGTTCACACCAGCACCCAGAGACTAAGGCTTTGGTGTCCCCAGCCCGCACACAGCGATATCCAAAAGAGCACGAGATGTGGCAGAAGTAACCCATCAGAGATGGGTATGTGGGAGAGCAGCAAGAGATGTTTTGTAATTGTAAAAGCAACCAATGGTATTGTAAAGGCTGCAAAGCAGAGACTGGTGAGAATGTGCAGCTCTGACATTCAGCATGAATTGGCAGAGCGGGCATGTGAGTAATCGTAGAGGGCATTGTGCGACTGAGTCCAAACTCTTGTTTGATGAAATTACTTCTCTGAATAAATCTCACTTAACCGACAGTAAATACCTCTGAATAAAATGTCCAGCCTTAATATACAACATTTTAAATGGCAGAGAATTTATCCCAACCTTTGGCAAATAGTTCAAACAGATTATCGAGCTTTCTGTTTAGAACCGTCTTAGTGTTTCTAGCACAAATTAATCGGGGTGGAGTGTCTAATTGCTGGTAACTGAATCTGTTATGGCTCTGCGTGCCAGGCTGGCAGCTCCTGTTACCAGATTCCTGCTTCTCAGAGGCAGCCTTTGCAGGGAGAGAACCGTGATTCTGCAGTGGGACCAGTGCTGTAACTGGTGAGGCTGCCCCAGGCCTCTGCCTGAACTGGCCTTGCTCTCAGTGTGACATAGCAGCTTGGGGCAGCAGAGGAGGTCTGGCTGCTAGCTGACGAGCTGCTGCTGTCCTTTTGGCTTGGGATGACCCAAATCTGCTCCTAAAACCTGATGGACAGGAGCTTGCTGGGGCATGGGGGAAGCTCCGTGGGGTTGGACCTGACTTTATTACTGTGGTTTCCCAGGCTGCTGTTGGGGACCAATGTTTTCTCTGTCGGAGTGAAAGCATGCCTGACAGAGGGAGTTGTTTCAGACCTAAACAATGTCTGTGTTTAAACATTTGTTTTTAATTAGGCCTCTGCTCTATGGCCAATTACAAAGCCTGAAACCACTGGGCATCACCAGAGCCATCCCTTGTCAAAGCCACCATACTTGCTGCTTCTCATTCTCTGGCGGGAGGTGTTCACACAGGCAGGCCCCATCTGCTCACCCCTTTGTTGCCTCTTACAGCCATCCTGCAGCTCTCCTCCCTTCTCCTGCTGACCCTTAAGCTATTTTCAGTAAACCTCTTTCCATTCCCTGTGGGGGCATTCTGTAATTAAGGAGGCAGCGATAACATCTAGAGATTATTTACTGATGTCCTTTAAAAAGGAAGCTCTGAGCCTGTCCCCTCTTCTCCCCTCCTTGCCTTAAGCAGAGCTTAGTGTGGAACCTGGAACTATGCTGATATGTGTGCAGGTTAGATGCCTCTTCTCAGTTGAACTTGTTTGTCTGTATTGACAATTTCCTACGTGTTAAGGCCTTTTTGAAAGGGGCACTTTCCTGCCCAGCCTTCTCCCATTTTTGAGCGTGTGTCCCCGCTCACTGCATTGGGTGCCCCAGGAAGGAGAGACAACTCAATCAAGTACAACGCCTTTGCTGTGGTGCCTTCGGGGAGCTGTCAAACAGATGGCCTCATTCCAAGTCTCCTTTATTGATGTTGTTACAGAGCCCTGCACTATGGCAACCAGAGCAGGAGGGAGGAGGGCCCCAAGATGGCTGCCTGGGCCTCAGGTGTTGATCCAGCATGGGTGAGTCACAGGGCCGTGCTTCACCGCAGCCATCTCCAGCTGCTCCACCATGAGTCACTGCAGCCTGAGAAGACTTGCAGTGCTTCCTGGCCTGCCGGGAGGAGGACATCAGGTGACACCACTGCCTGCCACGGGGATCGAGTCACATGGAGTTCTTTGGGAGCGGAAGGAAATAGCACCCCTGGAAGAGCTCTCAGATGGCCCAGCTGGGCATGTGTTTCACTGTTATGGGGCCTACAGGGCAAAGACCCTTCCCACAGGGGAGCGAGGAGGGGTGGCAAGGTGCATGCATGTCGTTCTGTCACAGCAAAGCCTGCAAGACGAGGAGGGGGGATGCAGCAGAGGGTTTATGGAGGAGTTGGTTTTAAGGATTTTTTTTGGTGTCTCCTCTTCTCCTTGTTTGCTTTCATGATTCTCCCAGCAGTGTTATCTCCCCTGTCTGATCACAGATAGAAGGTCCCATGGTGTCGTGTTTGTACGCTGTGTCCTGCCACCAGTGGATCCCAGTTCCCACAGTGCTGGCTCAAACCAATGGGCTGAACCCAGGTGAAGGAGCCACTCAACTCCAGCTGCAGTCAAGTGCTTTTGCCTCTTCCATAAAACCAAGTCACAGCAGTTCAACCTTCCCATGGGATTGGTCATTGTTTCAAAGAGCTTGCCCATTTCTGAGAAGGTGTCAAGTAGTCTTTTCTAATTGCAAATGTAAAAAATAGAAATCCTCTTTTCCTCCTCTAAAGACAAAGCGCAGAACTCATAAAAATTGCTATTATTTATTTAAGACATGTTGCCTTTTAAAATTAAAACAAATGCAGAGAAGTGGTAAAGTTTTTTAATATTGTCTTGAAATGGTATAGGCCTTACTGAAATCAAAAATAATCTCCTGTTGTGGCAGGAGAGGCTGATGGGGTGGATTTCGCTAACACTGGAGGCGTATGTGACAACAGACTGGCTCCAAGCAGCTCTTTGTTCCTGTCACACAGAGATGGGCAGCTGGAGCTCAGGCTCCAGAAGAAAGAGGAGGAAGCTTCACCTCAAGGACCCCAGGGTTTGGGGGGACCCTGTCTTGGCTTGGTATATTTTCTTCCTTCCCTTCATCTTCCTGGTCTGGTTTTAATGTTTGTCCATCCTGGGGCAGCCCCGTGTTTCAACTGATAAGCGTGACAGGATGGTATGAAGGGGCAAAGTATCACTGTGCACATGCAGCGTGCTCTACCTGGAAGCTCTGGAGCAATCCTCAGGTGAGGCAGAATACCTCACAGGAGCAGTCCCTTGCCTTTTCCAGAGGAGTCGCTTTGCTGGTTGGTGCATGCATGCATCAGAATGTGTCACCGGGTGGATGCGACATGTTCTGGGCACATTCTGCATGACACTGTGTCTCTGCTGTGTCTCAGATTATAAAGATGTGCACTGTAGCTGCAATGGCATGAGGCAACCAATGCCAGTGCAGGTGGGGTGAGCTATGGATGCTCTCTGCAGATGCATCTGAATCTGTTTGCAGAATGTGATGCAAAGCTTGCTCTGAGAGGCATCCCAGAAGCCTCCGGTGTGTACTGGGCCATCCTAGAGGTGCAGGTGTTTTTCTGCTGCGCTGCCTGAGTGTGGATGTGGGAGCGCCATGGGCTCCAATCTGTGAATCCTGGCTGTAAGTGGCAGAGTGGTTCTCCAGGGAAGTGGCTGAAAAGCAAAGGCATTTGGAAATGCTCTGAGTGCAGTGGAAACCTGCTGTTTTTTGCTCCAGAACAGGCAGGGCAGATCAGGACCTCATTTTCTGGGTGTCTCGACAGCCCCCAAGGTATTCATCTCATGTGCCTCCAAATAGGCGTTTGGCCCCGTGCACCGAGCACCACAGCATCTTGTTTTCATGAATGGAAATGCTTGGTGTGCCCCATTCTCTCCACCTGTCTTTTATCAGTTTACTCTTCATAAAAGGATTATGCTAATGCGTGTCTTGGCCCCATCCTAGTGGTGCCTCATATCAGCTGGGAGCACCCAGCAACAGCAGCTGGGCCTTCCTGTTTCAGGGCAGATATTTGGGGCTGTGTATGTTGCACACCCTAAGATTAAATGTTTGGTTACAAGAATCCACGTTGTTGATTTGATGTCCTAATGATCATGACTTCAGTGAAATGGCTGAGGCTGGAAGGGCCCTTTCGGTCAATCAGGCCCAGCCCCAGCTCCAGCAGGGCCACCCAGAGCAGTTGCCCAGGCCCATGTCCAGGTGGCTTTGGGAGATCTCCAAGGAGGAGACTCCACAGCCTTTCAGGGCAGCAAGTATCATTTCTTATATTTTGGGCTGTAGGGCTGCTTAGAAGTAGGACGGTGATGCTTAGAAGTAGGACGGTGAGGAATCTGGCTCTCCTGTCTAGCACTTGGAATTAATCTTCTTACTCATTCAGTTTGTCAAAGGAAAATGGGTCCAAGTAGAGCATAGAGGGGCAAAGGATTGATGAGATGAGCAGAGCCAAGGGCATTGCAGTGCAGTGACTGAGTGTCAGGAACAGGTGCTCACTGCTGCCTTGCAGGAGGAGCTTCTCCAGGAGCAGTCGGGCTGGGACATGCAGCATGTAAGCGGTGAGCTGTGTGTCATTACTCAGAGAAGCAAGACAAATGAGAAATCAATTGAACATCAAACCATGGCTGCTGATTGTCTATGTTGAAAATAAATGATTCATCGAGTGCTTTAATTGATTCATATATGCAGCAGGGAGTTCCAGTCTTGATTTATGGACCTTTCCACCAGTCAGGCAGGAAAGTCTTGCTCCCACTCACTTTATTTGTGCAACAAACATCCTTTTCTCTTGGCGTGGGTTAAGCCAACCCAACTGCAAGCTTTTTTCTCCCTGTTTACTTTGCTTTGAAGCAATTTGTCACTTGGCTCAATCAAGCAGTGATCTACTGCTATCAGAACCAGGTAACTGATTTGGATTTTATATTGGAGGTGTCCAGAAGGCATGAGCATAGCCCTGCGAAAAATGCTGGGCTGTGCGTCTCAGAGAGCTGCAGCCTGCAGCACACTATGCCCACAGATCTAAGTGACTGCTTGTGGAGTTGAATGAGACTGCACTTTCTCCCATCCGAGGAGGAGGTGCTGGAGATCTGCCTTTGCCTTCCCACAGCTGTCCCACAGGTTGTCAGAACAGCAGGGCAGCCAGGCGGTGTTGGCTGTGGGTGAGGAGGTGGATGGTGGCTTGCCTAATCCATGGGTGGCACTGCAGAGAAGCAGGGAGAGAAGGGCTCCGTCAGCGCTGGCACTGGGGGAACGATACAAGGAGGGGAAAAGGCCTTGGAAAGTTGTCTCAGAGTTTGTCAGGAAGCTCAAGGCAGGCTCTTATTAGCCACGTGAGCCCCCAGTTGTGCAGAGGGGAGCCAGCGAGCCCTTTCACCATCCAAGCTGCATGGCGGTGGTGTTTGCTGTTGGGCTGTGTGTTTTCTAGGTTTGTTTGACTGCTCTGTAGGCTGGGGGCAAAGAAAAAGAGCAAGTTATCTGATGGGAGCTATAATAAAATATTGGAGAGTGTCCAAAGGAGGGCTGTGAAGATGGTGAAGGGTCTGGAGGGAGAGATGTAAGAAGAGCAGCTGAGGCCCCTTGGTTTGTTCAGCCCAGAGGAGAGGAGCTGAGGGGAGGCCTCATGGCGGCTGCAGCTCCTCACAGGGAGCAGAAGGGCAGCGCTGAGTCTGCTCTCTGTGACAGCGACAGGACCCGAGGGAACAGCATGAAGCTGCGTCAGGGGAGGGTCAGTTAGGGGAGGGTGTTAGGAAAAGGTTCTTCAGCAGAGTGCGGTGGGCATAGAACAGGCTCCCCAGGGTAGTGGTCATGGCCCCAAGCTGCAGGAGCTCAAGGAGCATTTGGACTATGCTCTCTCACAGATCTTTGTGGGTCCCTTCCAACTCAGAATGTTCCATGACTCTGTGATGCTCCAGTCAAATGGCACCAAGCTCCTCTATCTGCCACAAACCACAGGAGACGTTGCAACTAATAGATAGGTTGAAAAGGTGTGAGAAACAAAATCAACCCCACTGCTGCAATCTCTTGCAGTGGTTTGCCTACAAGTTGTAACCCAGTAACTCAGGGGTTGATTAAGGATGCAGCCTTTGGTTTGGTACAGCCCACAGCCGCTGCACTGCTGTAGGATAAACTGGACTGCAGGATCTGTCTGGCTAAGAAATTATGCTTTTCACCAGGCTGTTTTTCAGATGGATCTTCTTTGTTCACCTGTTTCTTTACACTAATGCTGGGGCTAGTGCAGTGGGAGCAGATGAGCTTTTATTTTTCTGCATCAGTTCTGCTGAATTCCACATCATAGCTACTGAGGCTTGCACTGGCAGTAGCTACACTATCCTAGTGGAAAGCATGCCCAGCCTCTGCAAAAACAGGGTGTCTTTGTGATTTGATCAACTTGCATTTTTGCCTCGGCCTGTTTGGCAGCGAGACAGTGAACAGTGCTGCCACATATGTTTGTCTTTCTTCGGTGATATATTTTCATCTTGTGTCAGAAACAGTTTGTACCTTGTGTCGCTCTGCTCGACTCTTGTTTAGGAGGGAGCCCTCACAAATGAGAAAAGTAAACTTGGAAACATCCTTGGGTCTGCCCCAGAGCTGTCTCAAGGCCCTGGGGAGGGTTCCTTGTTCCCTATATGAAGGACATAGGTGAATAGAGCATTGCTCTGTAAGCATTGCTTCAGCACTGGTTCTGCAAAGAGGTTGAAGGAACTCATTATTCATGATTTTATCTTACTACCTGAAATACATAAATAGCCTAAAGGTTCCTCTGATGGACTTTTTCCAGCTCTTTGATGTGCCAAAGATAATTTCTAACATACTCCCTCAACCTGTCCCCCCTCCCTAGCTAGGGTTTAATGTTTCTACTTGTTATGTTTACCTGTCTGTACTAGGCTGCAAGCTCTGCCATCTTTCATGTTGAAGGAGTTGTAACATCAACAACTATAAAACAGGATACAAATTATCAAAGCAACAAAAAATGAGGTAGCTCAGCTCTTGGGCATCTTCTGCACTGAGAACCTTGCATTGAGCCTCATGGTGCTCTGGATTTTGACTCTGCAGGACTGCAACAGAGACAGCAGGTGGGTGCATCCCCAGATCTATCCCTGGACTGCAGTAGGTTATATGCAATAGATATGTAGAGCTGAGTCATGTGCACTGCCCGGTCCAAGCCCTTGCAGATGGGACACGTCTCCGAGTGACCCCCTGGTCCAGCAGCATGTCTGGGAGCCTCCAGTGCACTGGCAGCCAGGTCCTGCTCACCCTTCCATCCTGAGAGCCTCTGGCAGCCTGGGATGTGTCACTGTTGCTGTGATAACCTCCTGTCATGCTGGGGGTGGTGCCACTGTGGTGGCAGCTGGGGAGCAGGCTTTGATCCCATGCATCCACACTTCCTTCGGGATCCCAGCCTCTGAGTCTTCCTCGCCCAGGGCTGCGGAAGGCCCTCACAACCTGTTTGCATGCAGAGAAGCACCCCTGGGTGCTCACACTCACTCTGGCCCTTCTCTAGGATCCAGGAGCGCTCCCATCTCTGGCTCCTTCTTTGCCCGACTGCATCTGCAGACTGCTCAAGGCTCTTCCACACTTCTTTCAAACAAAGCTATTATTCCGCTGACCCGGGCCTGCCGTTTGCTGATGAATTGGATGCTGTTCACTGCAGCTCAAAATACTCTTTGCTGCTCTTAATGCTTTCCATTCATTTTCTATGGTGATCAGATTCATGGCAGCAGATACGCAGCTTTCATTGATACTCGATGCAGCAGCCATACCCTCAGCAAAGGCTTTTTTGTGCATCAGGCTCCAAACCTTTCAAGCAGGCTATGGTGGAGAGCCATAATGTCCCTTTTCTGCCATGCCCCAAGCCACCTGCAGCCTGTGAAAGAGCACATTGTTTCTACAATTAATGAAACAACACGGGCAGTGTCTGTGCTGCCTGTGGGAGAGGGCTGTGGGGTAATCCCTCCTTGTTTTGCCCCCAGCCTTCATCCCACCCCCCATCCTGTCTTGAGGCCCAATTTCAGCCCCACTGCTGCTTCATTACAAATGAGGGGGAGTTTTGCAGGATGGGATCTTGGTCCAACAGCTAAATGAACCTCCTGATACTGTGTTACCTGGTGGGCTGGCTGTGCTGGATGTCACAGGCAGCTCCTAGGTGTGAGGGGTTTCAGTGAACAGCCACAATTTTCTTCTTGCTCTCTTTGGAAGGCTGTGTGCCTCTAAGTGACCAGCGTGGAGAGGGAGGTGTTGAGTTGTTGTTTTTTACCCCTTCTTTTTCCTTTTCTTTTTTCTCTTCCCAAAAAAGCACTGTGTAGGGGGAAGATGCTGCACTACCTTTTGCTCAGATAAAAGGAGCCTGACAGCTTAGCACTGCTCAGAGACAGGACAATTACTTTGTCTGGTGAATATTCTAAAGACGTGAAATAACAGGGCATGATCAAAATCCTCTGCTCTACAGAAGAACTGCCTAATTCTTGCAGAGCCAACAGTTCCTTTGTTTTACTCAGCTTTTGTAGAACAATGTGAGAGAAGCAGCAGCAGAGATTTGTGACTGCTTTCTGCTAATGAAACAGGAGGTTCGGGCTGCAGTTTGCGCTGGCAGCCTCAGGAAAAGTCCCTGCCCCAGCAGAGAAGTCGGGATTTACCATGGGCAGGTCCTTGCTGGCACTAACCTGGTTCACCTGTTGGAGAAAGGAGCTGTCAGCGGCAGCTTGGCGCTGTCGGGAGCCACCCAGCTGCAGCACAGGCATGTTGGCGTGGTGCAGTGCCATCCCTGTGCTTACACTGCTTATTTTCCATACATGGAGCCGCGTCATGCAGGGAACAGCAGTGCTGCCTAAGGGAAACCAACAGTGCTGAACCAAGGGTGGATGACACGCTGAGCTAGCAAAAGGCCAGAGGTAGCATGGCCCAGCCAGAGGCTGCAGCTGCAGATCCCATTGGGTTTGGTAGGGCCATCCCTCAGACATGGCTCATGGTGAAGCTGGGCATGGGGACTGAGGCTGAGCTGCCTGTTTGCCTTGTGGGAGAAGTCCCAGGTTGCAGTTAGCTTTGCATATTTGATCCTGTCTGAGGTCATTTCTTCTCCTATCTGCAATATTTCTATTGCTAATGCCCTCAAGCATTTAATTGATGTAACACCTCTAATTGCCCAATGAACATATTGCCTCCATTGTCCCCGTGATCCCAGCCACAAACGCTGGGGCAGGAACCTATCATTTGCTGGCTTAGAGATGGAGATGCTGGTAAACAACAGCATTCTGTGGGTGTCACTGGGAGGTGATCCCATCCGGAGCCCGCACGGGGCTGCTCATGTGGGAAGCAGGCCAGCATGCCTGCTGGGCTGGCCACGGCCAGCTTCGTTGCTCAACAACATTTTTACATTATTTTTACAGGGTGCCCAGTGCCCGGGGTTGCCTCTGAGCAGCCATGGGATGGTGGCTGTGTGGCACTCCTGGTGATCCCACTGTTTGCTGGGGGAAATGCAGGGAGGCAGGAATGTCTGTAGGTGCGCGACGCTGCCTCTATGATAGGAAAGTCCATCCATCAATGTCAGCCTGGAAAAGAGAGGGCTAGGGGCTATGGCAGGAGCCTACGGCATGATGAATAGCAGGAAGAATGGGAGCTGTTGCTCACGAGATGTAAGGGATATTAAATGAAGTCACGGAGCAGATATTTTTAAGGCACTGAGGAGGAAGTCTTTTTCGCATGGACATAATTAATTGGCAGAACTCATTGCCACAGGATGCTTCAGGTGCTGAAACTATACATTGGTTCAAAAGCAATTAGGCAAATTAATGGGACAGCAGCTGGCGGAGGCCTAGTGTGGCTGAAGCTGCAGATGCTGCCTGTGGCTCAGGAAGCTGCTCTCCCTCCATGAGCAGAGCTGCAGCCCAGACACAGTGTGTCTTCTCGTCCCAGGGTTCTCCATGCAGGATTTGCAATACCTCAAGCGCAGGGAGTTTTCCCCAATGTAGAAAGAAGTCCCCAGGTCCCCAACACTTGCACATACTTCGCAAGGAGTTGGAGCAGGGACCTCAGCACATGTGCCTCCACTTCGCTCTCTCTTCTGTTGGATGAACAGTCCCCAAGGCGCTTTCCCTGTGGTTGCACAGCTCCGGCTAACTGTGAGGTGTATAGATGCCATGAGGTGCAGGTACGGTGCCCAGAAACTGCAAGGAAATAGCCCCCATGTATATGCAGGAGGAAAGAGAGGGGGTAGTCTGCAGTCTGTGATTAAAGCTCAGTGCGTTTACATTTTAAATGCTCCAGAGCTCAGTCAGTTTAGATAGCTTAATCTTTGAGAATTAGATAACTTAATCAGACAGAAATAGAAACGGCACAAAGAAGGTTCTGTAAAACCCCAGGGCTCTGGGTAGGGGCGCTCCAAGTTTGACTGCATTTTTGTTTAATGCAGCAGTCTGCTAGGCGCTTTCTAGACAAAGTGCCGGAAAGAGATTTCATGTGAGGCGATATGTAAAGCAAGACCTGTGATTTGTTTATTGTATTAAAGAACACAGGCAGAGCTTTAGGATAAAAGAGTGTAAAATAAAATGACATGGGAAGCCAAACGGCAGCATTCTTTGCCTGGCAGAGTGGTGGGACGTGGACTCTGCCAGGTCGCCTTCTCTGCACCGCCCTGGGCTAGAAGGGATGCTCACGTCGACTTGGGCTTGTAAGAACACTGGCTGCTGCGTAAGTCGATGGATGAAATCTACAGAAAATAAACAGACAAAGATATAAACTACATTCAGCTTTGCTTGTTGAGGTTCACCAAACCTCATATTTTTTTCCCAAGCAAATGGGTTTTTATTATTTATTTTCTGGCTGAGTGTATCTCCAGAGCTACTCCAAGGCTGTTTACTGTAAAGCAAAAAATCACCTTTGGAAATCATTTGTGGAAAATAACACAGGTGACAGCAGTGCATACCTGTGACACATCATTCCTGGGCCTCCGTGGAAATTCATCAGCCCTGCTGTATAATCAGGTCTCCTACTCCCAGTTAGCCTATCTTGATCACTTGGAAAATCCGTATTCACCCATGAAAAATGCACTCACCGCAAGGCATGCAGGCATGAGATTATTTACCCACAGTTGGTAAAGGCAGTGAGTGCCTGGCAAAGCCAATCTGTGTGAGGTGGCAGTGTACCTTTATTTGAAACTCTCCATCCAGTTAGAGTTCCTTCGTTGCATCCTTCCTCCATTTATTCTCTCTTTTTTTTTTTTTTTCCCTGTAATGATGCTTGAGAAACACTGTAGAAGCAGTCATTTTGAGCAGCCTGTCCTCCCTTGTTGTTTCCTTGTTTGTCTCTGCAAATCCCCAGAGGTCCTCAGATACAGCGGTGCATCATCAGCCCTCGGCCCTGTGCATGGAGCTCATGTTGTGTTTTATGGTTCAAAACGAAGTGAAAACCTCTGTAGTTACAGTCCCCAATAAGCTTGCTCAAGGTAGCAAGGAGGGAGAGGATAATCTATTCAGGTCATTAAGATGTGGGCAGAATTCAGCCTGTCCTAATTAACCCTGTTTTAACATATATAATTTGTTTTACACACCAGTCCTGACAGAAACTGGTATTACAGTTCTGCTTCTAAGCATCATAGAATCATCATAGAAAGGCCTGGGTTGAAAAGGACCTCAAAGATCATCGAGTTTCAACCCCCCGATGAGTGCAGGGTCACCAACCACTAGACCAGGCTGCCCAGAGCCACATCCAGCCTGGCCTTGAATACCTCCAGGGATGGGGCAGCCACAGCCTCCTTGGGCAACCTGTTCCAGTGCGGTGCATCTGCTTTTGCATTTGGTATTTGGAGGCAGTTTACATAAATGGGCGGCTTTAATCTGTGCTCCCACAGCAGTGTGGGGCTGTGCTCCTTCTGCCCACTTTCTGTCAGGGACAGGCTCAGTGCGGGCACCAGGAGTACCAGCATCGTGGCACATGCTCTGCAGTGGGCACTGATCCCTCAGGAGCCTTGGGAGCCCCCATGCCAGCCTGGGAGCAACACTGGTAGCTGCCTCAAGGAACTGCCAGAGAACCAGCTCCGTTTGTGCAAGGGTTTGTTTGGTTTTCTTATGAGTGATGTTGAACGACTGAGCTGTTCCCAGAACATGCTACCTAAGCTGACCTTATCCCTTCAGCTACAAGTGTACCTGCAGCTCACTGTTTGCTCCCTAGCTCGTTACGAATGCTGCTGGGAATGGTTTGTGGCAGGGCACGTGGCTTCTGGCAGCAGCATAACATGCTGCAGCACCTACCTCCCCCCGCTTCTCAGCTTGTTTTGGGGTCTTTTGACATGGTAAGGACAGGCACCCCAGGAGATTCCCAGCCAGAAAAGAGAATTCACACCTGCTGGGCACATCTGCACTGAGAGGCTCCAGCCTGTGGCCTGAAGCTGGAACACATAACAGGAGAATACAAACAAATGAGAGGAAGGCTGGTGGTAACTGAGCGTATTTCCCAACACTTTGAGCAACTGCATTGATCTCAGCTCAAAGCAGAAGTTTTGGCTGTAAACAATGAATGATAGAGGCCAGACTTGTGAACGGCCTCTCTGATGTCGTGGGAGGACACAAGGCTGCTTTGTAAGTGCAGGACCCAGTCCTGGTAGTGACAAGGCAGAGAGGAAGGGAAAAACACAGCACTGTTGTGTTCCATACTGAAATGATGGTGAATTGTATCAAGAGGCCGGTGTGCAAGGGCTGTGGGAGGCAGACAAGTTCCAGCAGGCCTGGGGCGTGGGCAGCAGCGCAAGGTGGGCCCGGGGCTGAGAGCCTCTGTGTGCTTGCAAGGACAGCCCCGAGGGCTTTTGCACTGCCATGCCACCAAAGGGCTTCCACCTGCCTCAGTGGGGTAGCACAGTTTGAGACAAAGGGTGAAGTGCCCTTGGCTAAAGGTGTTGTCTCAGTTTGCCTAAAGCTCAGTAATAGAAGAAAGAAGAGATGTGTGTGTGTGTGTGTGTTTTCATTTTCTTTCTTTGTTTTCCCCCAGATTTAAACCATGGTAAGCAGTTTGCATACTGAAGTTAAATTAGCAAGTTACATCTTAATAAGCTATTTCTGTTTATTACAGTGGCAAGACTCTGGAAACTGGCCACTGTGTGTCCCCTCACAATTGTTAACCAGAGAAGGGCAGAGGGGGCCCAGCTCTTCTTAAGTCATGACCCTAGAGCTCCGGCCCTTGAAGTGAGTCCAGCTGTGCTCCCTGATGCTCCTTGGAAGTCCCCAGACGGTCACCTCACCCCCCAGCGCCTGCAGGTAGCAAGGCTCACCGATACTTCTGCTTGGTAACATGGCTACCAAATGTCATCTGTCCCAGGGAGCTAAGCAGTGTGACAATAATGACTCACTGGAGACACACCTTGACCATCGACACTTTTGTGAGCCTACCACACCCTTTCCTGCAGGCTGTGACTTGTTTGGACTGAAAAGCATCTTGGTGTTTTTGGTTGGACAGAAAGTGGCGCTCTGACAGTTTACATACAAGGGACAAACCTGTGATTGTACCGCTGGCTTAGCAAAATGTACCATTAACGCATGCTAAGGGTGCTTTGCCTGAAGGCATTTGCACTTAGAGAACCGGGATGCAGAAATCATTCATTTTGTAATAACTGAAAACTGAGGTTACCACAATGTGAGGCATTGTATAGTGCACAAAAGTTACCACAATGTGAGGCATTCCACAACGTGGAATTGTATTGTATCTCTGGAGGTACATCCATTTGACAAGGCGAATACAAAACCAGGCTGCTTTTTTGGATAATGCTTTTAGGCTTGGACAGAAAAAAAAATAATCTGCAGGTTTACCTAATGATTTAATAAACATCTTTTTTTTTCCTCACATGAACATGTAGTTTGTGTAAGTACGTTGCAAAGTTTAAGATCTGACTGTTTTCACACTAGTTTCTCTGACGTTTATAATCGATCTGTGTGTACAGCTCTCACTGTAATGCAGATTTAGTTAATCCCTATTCCCATTCCAACAAATAACCTAAATAGCGTTAAAAGTTACAAGCTGTGGCTGTATTTACATTCTCCTCCCTGCTCACCGCAGTCCATAATATTTACTAGTTGATGTCATTCAGTTTTAGCCTGACAATCTGCATCCTAACGATTTCTTGGTGTTGCAATTCATTGATTTGCTAATGTCTTTTTTTTTTTTAACCTTTCCCCTTTTCATTTCCGCATTTCTTTGTCTCCTCTGCTTACAGTGTCTTTAAGAAGATATAAACAGATTTTCTCCCACCATATTTGCTTAGATATGGACATGGTTATATGTAAACTAGTTTACAAAATAAACTGAATGGTTTAAACAGCCTTTATGGTGGGATAATCCTTTTTGTTGTGGGCAGCTGAGTACACTCTGCTGGCTCCAAAGTGATGGAGACCAATCACTGCAAGAGGTCCGGGTGAGCGAGAGCTGGCACAGTTTCCTCTTGCAGGCAGGGAGTCCCAGGGCAGTGCTTTTCTATAGCTTCGGTTTTCCGCCTCTTGTCACCACACCCACATAAGAGTACAGTGACAGCCATTTTGCTACCACAGGTACCCACAAGTAAGTAATTTCCCTGAACTTTCTGCTGTGTGTGGCTTTCAGGACTGGGTTCTTGTTTTGCTCCCTGTATTTCTCTCCATTTTCCTCTATTTCTCTCCATTGCTGTACCCCTCACCAAGGAAGACAAGACAGCTCTGTGTCCAGCATGCTGTCACTGGACCATCTGGAAGCCAGGACTGTCCTCTCGGGGCAACCACAGAGGCTGGACAGGCAGCCATGGGAAGCAAGTAGTTCCTTCCTTGCTCATCTGCCAGCTCCTGGGAGGCTGTAAATGAGCACAGGGTTTCACTGAAGGCTCAAAAGCTGCCAGGTTCCCCGTTTCCTACATAACCAAAAGAGCTATTGCAGAGCAGGCCCTTCCAGCCTAAAACAAGCATGGCATGCACAAGCCCCTCCTTTCATTTCCCAAACCCAATTCTGGCTGCCAAATCTACTGGGACTGACATCATCCTTTGCTAAGGCTGAATCAGTGTGGTTGGGGAGTAGGGTTTTGCAACCTCTTAATGACAATTCGCCACAGCTTGCCCCTGTATCAACTGGCCGGGGAAACAACATAAGTGCCTGGTAAGCAAGAAACGTGTTTAAACCTGTGGTTTAGGCAATGCGGCTGATGCTGCAGCTGTGCGCATGGCCAGAGAGTAACTGTAATGCCACCTAGTGGCATCGTCTGTGGAAAGACGGCTGTGGCCGTGGGTGGTTGCCAGCGGGTGTCCATCAGGCTGATTACAGTCTTCTCCTTTTGGATGTATGGATGTGTAAGTAGGCATATTGGTGCGGATTGCTATGTATTATGAGTACACAAAATGCTGCCGAAGTGTTGAAATGATGCAGAAAGGTAGAAATTCGGGACAAAGCTCCTCTGCGCAGCCCCCCTTTTCTCTTGTAACCACTATGCCTTCTTTCGGGAGTTGTTTTGCTCAACTGCTGCTTCTCAGACACAGACCTCTTGTCATGGTTTTGTGATTTTCGGTTATTGGTACTCCACATCATAACATCATGTAGTGGATGTACCTAGTTCTCAGAAGAGAAAGACTACTACAGTCCCCATGGTACTTTTCTCCTCTGTTACCATTTTTCCAGCCGGAGGGAAAAGATAAAAGCTCGCAGTATAAAAACTTGCAGATCAC
>NC_034412.1:39532642-39651297 GCF_002078875.1 Numida meleagris
GCGGCGTTGAGGGGAGAGCGAGGCGGAGCGGAGCCCCTTGAAACAAACCCCAAGCAAAAAGCAAAAAACCAAAAAAAAGAAACAGTTTAAGGACAAAAGCAGAGCCCCACGTTGCGGCGCGGCTCCGGCAGCAAGTCCGCGCGGAGCGGGAGCGCGGCGCGGCCGGGGCCGGGAGCCGCAGTGGAAGCCGCCCCGGGGCCGGCCCGGAGCCCCCCGCAGCCCCGCGCCGCCGCGCCGAGCCCCGCGGCCGCAGCCATGGTGCAGCAGACGGGCACGGCGGAGAATACGGAGGCGCTGCCCGCCGCCGAGACCTCGGCCGCCGGGGTCGGGCTGGAGCTGGGCATCGCCTCGTCGCCTACGCCCGGCTCCACCGCCTCGACGGGCGGCAAGGCGGACGACCCGAGCTGGTGCAAGACGCCCAGCGGGCACATCAAGCGACCGATGAACGCCTTCATGGTGTGGTCGCAGATCGAACGGCGGAAGATCATGGAGCAGTCGCCCGACATGCACAACGCTGAGATCTCCAAGCGGCTGGGCAAGCGCTGGAAGCTGCTCAAGGACAGCGACAAGATCCCCTTCATCCGGGAGGCGGAGCGGCTGCGCCTCAAGCACATGGCGGACTACCCCGACTACAAGTACCGGCCCAGGAAGAAGGTGAAGTCGGGCAACAGCTCCGCCAAGCCCGCAGACAAGGCGGACCGGGCCGCCGGCGGGGGCGGGGGCGGCGCCGCGGCCGTTCCGGCGTTGACAGCGCTCGGAGCGGCGGCGGGGCAGCAAGTTTAATTTGCGGCCGGGGCCGAGCGGATTGGTGGCGGCCGGCGGCGGGGAGGAGCGGCGGCCGGGGAAGGAGGCGGGGGCGCCGGGCTGTTCAAATGGAGAGCGGCGGCGGCGGCGGCGTGGCCCGGCGGCTCCGTTCTCCTCCGCCGGTCGGGCGCTGAGGTGGGGCCGTCGCGTGAGGAGAGCCGAGCCGAGCTGCGCCCGGCGGCACCCGCGAGGCGGCAGATTTGATAGTAGCTCCCGCCCTCCGGAGGGCGGCCCGCAGCGCGCAGCGGCGTTGCCCGCGGGGAGGGGCGCGCGCTGTCGGCGGCTGCTCCCTAGCTCTGGCCCCGGCTCTCGGCTGACAGCGGTGCTCTAGTAAAGTCCCTCGATGGCCCGCAGGTGAGCTCAGCGGGGTTCCGAGCCGCCGACCGTGCTGTGAGAGCTCCCAGACGTGACGTGCAAATGTGCGGTTCGTGTGGCTGCGCAGCGGCACGGAAAGACGTGGGTTCTCCACCGGTAGCTGCCGGGTGGTACTAGAAATTAGAACACCGTTCAACGACACACCTTGATTGGCCTTGTGATCGGAAGGATGCATTTGTGCCACTTACATTTATTTCTTTTCAGAGAAGAGTTTTGCTGTGACTAGGAATAACGTCCTTCTTAAGCAGGCGCTGTCTTCTAAGTGAGTCAAAAGCTGCCCACGCTTGCAAACCTAGAGCCTTCACAAAGTGGTGCCGGAACACGCTTGTTGTGATTCTATTTGGAGAGGTTTCTCACTCTCAGCGGGATGTTGTTGGAACAGCAGGGCTGTGTGCTCAGCAGTAGTAGGGTTTTCCTTCTGGCTGCCGACACTGCTTGCTTGCTGCTTTTGAGCTTTGTGTAATGCACGTGTTTAAAATAAAATAATAATAATAAAGCTCCTTTCCCTTCACAGCTGCGCATTTCCCTTCTAGCTTCTCTGGTTTCATTCCCATTTTGCAGAAGAAGAAAATGTGCAGTGTTTCCTCTCATGCATTCTCCCAGCGGTTCATCCTGCTGCTTGGCGCTGCTGGTTCCAGGGGGATTGTCCAAGCTGACAGCTTCTCAGTGGAAGGGCAGAACTGTGGTGGCTGCAGGGTGGGCTGGGTGGACTCCTGGAGCTCGGTCTGCCAGGACTTTGGGCACTCATTTCCACCAGCTTAACTTGAGAATTAGGAGCTGGCTTTGTACAGGTGCACCAATGAGCATGTGAGTCTTAGGTGTGCTGGGCTTAGACATGAGCAGGTCCTTCTGCTTTTCCTTGTTGGGGTTGGAGTCGGGGTGCTGCAGTTAACAGGAACAGTCTTCGAGAAGAGTGCTCTTGGCCTGGAAACATGCTGTCTTTGTTTAATGGGACCCTGAGGGCTTTAGGGCTTTTTGTGCTGTGGGCTATGCTGCACTCTTTGTGACTACAGAATGTCGCTTTCAAAGCTGTTATTGGTGCTAAAGAGGAGTTAAAATGTTTTATGTGGGTTGGAATAGTTTATAGTATTTTTGACCTAACTGTGCTCAGAAGAAAACAGCAGTTATCTCTTCCTTGTACCAGATGTCAGTTCATGAAGAGAAAGGTGTTGCCACAACCCAGCTACTGAAGAGAGAGCAGTAGAAGAAAGCAAATGTGTTCATCTGCTGTTGTGATTAAGACTGTGTTGTACTTCCATGTGCACAATGAGTGTTCCGAAGTGATCTCTTGTGTACTGGGTATAATTAGGTCTTGGTTTCATTGCAGTTAGTGCTTTATTTTCAGGAAAAGCCAGTTTTCAGTTTGTCTTCGGTGTGTGCATCTGTCATAATTCTGCTTTCTTCCCATTCTGTCTCTGCAGCTGCTCATTGCAGTTCGTCACACTGACACCCATTAACACAGTTGTGGTTAATTGTCTGCCAGAGTTTGAATTATAAACTTGCTACATGGAGGTTTATCCCTAAAGGTACTCTAGTAAGAATTGCACTGTAGAAAGCCTTTGACCTGCAGAAGTAGACTTTTTCAAATACAGTTATTTTTAAAAATCTGTTTCACTATTAGCATTACAAAGACTTTGGCACGGTTTACATCTTTCTCTTCAGCCGCATACCCTCAAGATCAAACTGATTGATCGAGTATATGGTGCCATAACTGCTTAGTAGCAGTGTTTTAAAAAAAAAAAAGTATATGTATGCAGCACATGAGTGTATATATGTGCATGCTCACCTGCAGTTTTTGTGGGGTAGTGTCTGGGTTTCTCTCCTGAGGAAGCTAGAATAAAGGATTTGGATTTTGTGTCTATGCAACTTGCTAGAATTCTGTGTGCCTGGAAAAAAAAAAGGAAGGATTTTGGTATTGCTGTCCAGTGCAGCTTCTGTTGCTTGTCAGCTGTTACAAATCAATCTCGTGTAGAGGTAGGAAATGAGCGGTGCAGTGATGCTTGCTGCTGTGCATTGCTGTGCTGGGTCGTGTTGATGTACTCCCTGCAAAGAGTCAGCAGAAATGCCTGTGTTCTTAGCGACAGCTCGTTGTTTGTGTAGGGTGAGATGTTTGTGGTTCACCTCCGCTACAGTATGTAAGTCCACCATGTGTTTGACTTTGATTTTGGATTCTCATTTAGTCATTGCATTTGCACAGCATTTTACAGGTGTCATGAAATAGAGGCTCTCTCCAAAATAAAGTAAGCAGAAGAAACGTTTCAGGCAACGTGATCTTGTCTTTAAGATGATCAGAGTATCAGTTCTGCAGTGTTAACTCCAAAGTTAGATTTGTGCATTTGGTGTTTGCCCGATCAGCAAGTGAAGCCCAGAGCTCAGCTCTCAGAGCTAGCACGATGACGCGGGGTGGATAAAGCCTCCGGTGTTCTCTCTGTAGAGCATCATGCCTCCAGTGGGGCAGCACCACACAGCCCGCTGCAGGCTGCTGGTCAGCCAGATTGCCTGACCTCTGAAACTGTGGCTTTGAAGTGAAGAAACAAGGGTCCTTCAAAGAAGTGAAGCTGAATTGTCGCACAGAATTTAGTAAGATTCTCATCTGTATCAAAACCAGCCTCACGTGCAAATCAAAACTTCGCGTTGTTGCACTGTGCGAGCAATGCTGTAAGCTGTGCCAGGAATGCTCCCTTGTTGTGGCAGTGTAAGAGGTGAAGGTAGAATCAGAGCAAAAACAGTCACCTGAGGACTTTGCTGTTGCTTTGAATGACAGCAGGCATCCCGTTGCTTCTATGAAACAGCTTCTCGGAGGTGGCTTATGCCACGAGAATTAGTGGGTCACTAGGAATTTTAGTTAGACCAGGGCGTAACTGGAAGCTCAGGGAGTGCTTGCTGTGTGTGTGGTGGGCAGCCTTTGTTGTGTTTGGGCTGCTGGACTTACTCTACAATTAAACAGTATGTAGGCAAATGCCCTTTTCAGGCTGGTATATGCCTTTGGGAGGAATGGCAATCGATGTGTTACTGATAAAAGATGGAGTGTTTGGGGGCGCTGCTTGGTTGGCTGCTTTAGAGAAGCGCTCGTCTTGTGAAGGGAGTGGGAAGTGGTTCTGTGGCTTGTGTGGATGCAGTGGATGCTTTGTGGGAGCCCCACGACTGGTCAGCAATTATGTGGGTGCCTTCAGTTGCTGGGAATTGAGCTCAGTAACCTGGTGGTTTCCCCCGTCTGATTGCATAGTTTTTACTTCTTATTGGAATGAATCTTAAAGCTTGGTTTAAACATTTTTCTTTTTTTTGTGTGGTTGTGCTTACACATGAATTCGCTTTGCTTACGTGCGTGATGATCATAGATGACTTGTACCATTGTGGTACAGTCAGTCTTGGTGAGTCCACCTTTATTTCAGACTGGTTGGAATTGACAGGCCTAATTCCATTTCAGATATGTGTTTTAATGAGATCAGAGGTGAATTAGATGCATTATGTTTGCACCTGAGTATATTGATTGTATGTCAAAATACAGTCATGTGAAAAACACCAACTTCTTTGTGATTGGAAAGGGTGGGAATTCCAGATAAAGGTAGCACTGAAATCCCAGGCTGGGAAGGAGAATGAGATGAGCAGTTTTACTGGAAAGCCTGACATTCTGCCTTTTAAAGTATAAAAATATCTACTTTCTTTCAGTTGCAGATATCCCACAAAGAATAGCTTAAGATAGTTTTCTTTTTCTGAAGTTCCATGAATTTCCAGTATCGGCGTGCAGAATGTGTGCGCACGTGGCCAAACAGGGAAAGCCCGCCCTGTCAGTCTGCACCTCACCGCCGGTAATCCGTGGTTAGCCTTGACGCAGTTCTCGTGTGACTGTGAGGTCCCTGTTAACTGGTAGAAGCCTGGAGTGTTTGGGGCAGAGGGACTGTGTGTGGTACCACAGGGGAAGCAGCATTTCCATCTGTGCGGGTTATTCTTATTAGCTGTTCTAGTGCTACCTGTACACGGTGTATTCTGGGCTATGGGCTTGAACATCTGGCGCATGATGTGTGAAAGGAACAGTTTAAAATTATTTTTAGAAGTCAGAAAACTGCTTTACTACTTTTCATGGCAGAACATTTAGGGACTAATCATAGGGGGTTTGACAGTTGCTCAAAGCAGCCAAGTGCTGCTTTCCCAGCGATGATGTAGCTCCCTGAAAACTTAGTGAAGTTCGAAGGTAGGAAAGGAAGATCTGTGAATTTCAACTCCTTTCATTTGGATCTGTGAAATAATCTCACGCAAACTTCACTGCATTGTGCATTTCCTTTTAATGTTATATTTGAGGGCGTAGGCTTTTCCATATGGCCATCTTTAGAAACCTGCCTTAGAGTGGGCAGGTAGATGAACTGCCTTATTGAACACCCTGTACTCCGGAGAAGTGGCTTCTGTGCTCGCTTCTCTGACTGCTGGGGAGCTGCTGGAGAATAGCTAGCTAATCCTCAGAGCTTGACAGGGAGTGTGTGAATACCATGCTTGCCTTTAAACAGCAGTGGGGGGAAAAAAAAGCAGCATCGTTTGCTGTAATTTTTTTTTTTTTTTTTAAGAACCCCAGTAGGAAGGAAAAGCTTCTGGCCATTCCTTATTTCATGAATTTGCAAAGTATGGTTAAGAGAAGATGAACTCAGAATGTTCTTGACTGAAAAAATGTAGAGGGGCAGAATTTCAGATTTCCTTGTTCATCTCAAGGCTGCGAGTGTTTCCTCTGTGTATATATGCAATACTATTTTGCTTTAGATTCCTTACTTTCCAGACCATGCCAAAATGAAACAAGAAGTGAGGATTTTGACCAGGAATATACAAGTTGCATTTGTGAGATAGTTTTTATTATTTTCTTCCATATCCCTTTTGTTTGGTTTGTAGGAGATATTTCCATGCTAATTGAGTATGCTCTTTCAGTTTGGTAGTGTTCAATACTTACTTCAATTACAAAAAAAGCATGTGTACTATTAGAATAATTGTCTGAAGAAGCTGGCTTCTGGCCTAATAGCAGCTAGTTCTGGCTTAGCCCATTTTGGATCCGGGTGTTGCTTTCCAGTGTTTCATAGGTGACTGTATGAGTACTCGGCTCTGGAACTAGTCCACTTACACCAGATCTCTTCAGATGATTCTGGTGTTCTGCGCTGGTGCACATGTTTAGTCATTTGTGACCTTTCTGCTTGTCGTACACAGAAAATCCTGGTCTGCTCCAAAGCCGTTCTTCTGGGCGGAATTCTTTACACACTGTAAGAGGTTGTCATTAATGATTCTTTATTCTCTGCCATCAGAAGTTACATGTGAACTTTCACAAGTGGTGACGACGGGTCTTGGTGAAATATTCACCAGCTATTCAGTATAATATAATATAATATCAAAACGGAGGACTTCTTGCAGTGCTTGGGCTCTTAAAACAAATCAGAGTTTACCGTCAGTGTAAAATAGTCTCATATTTGGTTGCTTATGCTTTCCTGGAGATGATCAAATGAATTCTGTGTCTGAAGAATGCTTATTTCTGTGTGAATCCCTTTCTGAAGAGAGGATATATTTCTGCTTTTTTGGAAGTTGGAAGTAGTGTCAGGCTTTGATTATGTTCTTCTTCTCCTCACTTTGAGAATTACTCTTAAAAGTTGAAAGGGTTCTCCTGGAGTTTACTACCGTGAGTCATTTCTCACTGAACAAAGTCGAAGTAGTTAACAACCTCCTGAAGTGGTCAATGAAAAGAGCTTTGCTGAAAGGTTTCTGGGAAATTCCAGCTCATGCGGAGATAAAGAGGTTCTGTTTTCTGCACCCACCTAGGAGCAAAAGTGTTTCAGCATCTGATTTTCAGCTCTGCACCCTGAAGGCACGTACGAGGGCTTTGCTGCTAGCAGAACACTCAGACCTTGTTGATAGCACAATTGATACATGGCAGGCAAAGGCTCAGGGGATTTGATGTGCTATCTGGAGTCCTTGTCAGTTTAACTTAAAGTGGATATGCCTTTCTGCACATCTTGTCATGTTTTTTCTGCTTTTCAACTTACTCCTTTTAATAAGATTTTACATATAATGCTGACTGGCTATTCACAGCTTCCTATTTTTGTGTGTGTGTGAATTTACTTCCATTCTGCAAGGAATACATGCGGAATACCAGCACCTTGTGAGTAGCCAATAAAAACATAAGGAGCTTTTGCCTTTCCATCACTGGTTCATGTACAGTTGGCTCAGTATTGCTAGAATTCACCAACTTCGGAGCTTGGAGGAGCTGTGCAATCAGATGTTGGTGTGATTCCTGAGAAGCAGCTAGTGTTTAGGCAAGCCAGTAGACACGTGCCTGCAGGAAGAAGTAACTCTGACCTTAGAGGTGGTACCTTCTGGGGCTTATATGATGCGTGTGTAGTTAATCTGGGAAAACTTGGCTTGCTACTGCTGATGTTTCTTATTTTTATGCAAGGGGAAGACTTTAATCTTTGACTTTGTAAATCTAGCACTTAACATAGGAATAAAATTGTTCCAAAAGCTTATTAGCCAAAGTAAATATTTACTGAAGCGGTTAAAATGTTACTGTATTGCAAATCTAGTGTCAGAATGGGTGGCACAAGTTAAATTCATTTACTGCAGATACTTAGTGGTGTTCAACCTCTGAGAAACAAATATGCTTCCGTTCTGGGGTGGAAGTGTTGGTGGGCTTGTCGTTATACCCTCCAGTTTTTTCACCTGTTCATAGGGTAATTACCTAATTAAGTGCCCTTGAGATATTCACTGCTCATATTTCAGATGCTGTTTAAAGTTGTTTGTTTTCCTTTATGTGTTGTAAATCCTCAAATGCCATCAGAAACGCAACTTGATGACTGTGTATTATTATCTTGAGTTAAGTGCCGTCTTGTTGCTTTGCAGGCTGCCTGCTGTTTCCCGTGGAGATCATGAAACGACGTCGGCTTCCTAGCAGCAGTGAGAATTCTGACGACAATGGCAGTAAGTGCTCCTTTGTTGTAGAGTGCAGTAGGTTATGAGTTTGAAAACGCATTTTAACGCAGTGTTTTATGTGGCAGAGCTACTCTGCATATTGGTTGGTCTGGTGGAAACCTGTGTGTGAGGAACCAGTTTTGAACTTGGTCGTTCTGAGCACAGGTGGATGTAGATTTGGGATCTCCTCGCTGTATTGCCTGCCCAGCGTTAATTAGTAAGATAAAACAGGAGAAGTTGGTCTTTGTTTCTCTTTTTGCATCTCTAGTTGCAATCAGCATAATATATCATTGCAAGGAGAGAACTTGGATAGAGGTATGTGCTAACCTTGTCTACGTGTCAGTATTTAGTACAAGTTTGCATTTTAAATTTGCTTCCATGTTCTTGTACTCTTTCATGCAATTGAAAGTTATGTTGCTGCAGACTTTAGCAGTGAAGATTGTTGGTACGTGAAAATGTTTTGCTTCCATTGAAGATTATTTTACTGATGCATAACTTTCAACAATCTGAATTCAGTGCATCACTGATTTGGATATGCATTTTTTCTTAAACAGACATACAAAAAAAAAAACCAGTTATTTCTATACTGATGTAACTAACACTGAGCTCTGTGTGATCTCTCTTTATGTTTGGATTCCAGGGAACAATAATCTTTTATTTAAAAAAAAAAAAAATTGAGAAATGTACGGATGTGCCAAGGTGTTTTGTTTGCCCAGACAAACAAGCTGATTGTATTTGACTGTAGAAGTGCTTAGCCAGTTGACAGAGCTATTTTCCATGTTTTAATTTGACTTATCTGGGTGCACAGCTTCACATTTGGAACTTGGTTTTGAGTCCTCTGTGAAATATAAAGGAGGACAACTGGGGAGATTTTTCCAGGTGATTTCGAAGGATTTAGTCTGAAGACGTGGCCCTGCACTGTGGTCCTGAACAGGTGACTTCTTCACCTGCATGCATTTCCAAGGAGCATCTGTGCTGTGTGGAAGGGCTGCTCAGACAGCTCTTAGGGTCAGATCAGCGCCTTAAACCGACCTTGCGCAAACTATAGCTGAAATGAAGGAGTGGTGAAAAGGATTGAAGGAGGTGAGAACTAGCAAGCTGATTAGGAGCTCATCCAAATAAGGATTAACTATTAAAGTTGGGTGGGATTTAGCCTGGTTTTGCAGGACTACCTGTGGTGGTGAAATTTTGGAAAACATTTTTTTTCTTGCTTAGAAGATTTGCTTGGAGTTATTAAGAAAAAAATAATGTAAATAGGTAAGTTTCTGTGAAGAAAAGATGTATACTTCACCGAAAGAAAGATATATTACTACTTGTAAAATAGACAAGTAGCAACAAATGGTGATGCTGATCATTAGAATTTTGTTGTACTGTTTTCTCATTCCCTCTCTAACAGCTTTATGTAATAGTGTTACATTTTGATAATAATACTTATTTTCACTCTCTTTTTAGTCTTTGATCTCCCTTCATGTGCCTTGTTTTTCACACTTTACCAAATATGATAAGAAGTAAATAATCTTAGAGTTGAAATTCTGAAATAAATATAGTTGACTGGTCTGTTAGTGATTATAATATTTTTTTGTAATATTTTCTCATATATAAATGTCTGAAATAAAGCTCTGTCTGAAATAGTTTGGTAAGTAAACAGCTCTATCTTTTCCAAAACAACAAAACCAAACCTGTGTTTTCATTTATTCTGGAGATCAAGATCTAAGAAAATGAGATGGTGTGGAAGGGGGGGGGGGAACTTCACTTTTATAATCTAATTTAAAGCCTCATAAATAGGAATAACTGTTTCTTGAATAAATTATATGGTAAAAACCAGTGAAATTTTATAAGTATTTTCAAGTGTTGTCAGAAATAATACACCAAATAATACACCACTTCTGTTTCATTACGCTTCTTTTTTTCTTGGCCTAATGCTGTTTGCCTTTTTATTGTCATTTACTGGGCAAATTCAGATACAGGTTCATGCGTGTTCATTCTATTCCTATATGCATGTGGAAAAAGTTAAGTTAGTAATCAGAAGGAATGTTACGGGGAGATAAGGTGTATTGTAGAGCCAGCATCTCCAGGGTTTGTTGTCTTTCAGGCTTTCATGGGAACTATTTCTGACATTCAGGTCCTTCTCTTCCACTTCTGTTGTAGGAATTTGATAATATCCTTACGTATTTGAACTTTAAGGCTCTTGCCTTACGAGTTTTACCTTCATTTAATCTTTGCTTGTCTTTAGTGGATTTACTGATTAGTCTTGCTGCGTTGATTTCTGTGTAGAGATCCATTGTTACTTTGGCAGTAGTATTTCTGATTCATTGTGCTGCTATTAGTGTTACAGAGAGTAAGCGGATTTTTTTGCCTAAAAAAAAATCAAAGGTAAACATTTCTGGGCTACTTGTTTGAAGCCCTTAAATATTTTGCTAGCGATTTTTCTTTCTCAGAGATCCCACAGATAGAAAACAATTAAATAGACTATTCGGAGCACTTCAAACAGCTGCCTTCTAATTGAGAAGTTGCAATTTTAATCAACACTTAGTTGGAATCCTGTCGCCAAATGTCTGCTTCCCTTCAGTCAATAGCACCTCTTGACCCTCCAGTTCTTCCTTCCTTTCCCTTCACACTGAACTCAATGGTTCTTTGGCTCAAAGTTCTGCGCTACGCTCCCTCATCTTGTGAGGTGAGGACTGGGACCCAACAGTAGGATTTTTTCAGTTCTGACGTTGGGTTTTCATTCTGTGCTTTAATAGACCATGAGATCAGGCATCTTGTATTCATCATGAGCATCACTTGGTTTGTATTGTTGGAGTAACCTGAACAGTGATGCTTGTTTGGGGTAGAACAGTGCTGCCAGGAAAATGTTTTAACATGAAGAAATACACGTTATTTTATTGAACTCAGGAGCCTAAATATTTGTAAGATAATAGGAACCATGCTACTAATAACACTATTTATCTACAAAAGTAAATAGACAGAGAGAGCCTGTTTTCTGCCTTGTTGACTACAGCGTGATCTGAAAAGAAACCTCAAAGCCCAAGCACTAGGAATGTATTATACTGAAGATTTAAGTGTATCTGTAGTTCTTCAGAGGAAGAAAAAGGTGCTCTACTTTTGTGAGATGAAAGGAATGAATTGTTAATATTTAGGAGTAAAATATAACAAAACAGAAGTAAGGTTACCAGCATGGCTGCGGTCCTAGAGTATATGCGTTCTCTTATGTAAGATATTTCATTGGGGGGAGAGGGTATATATTATTTACAGTATTTTAAAACCTTGCAGCTTAAAGCCCCCTGCTTTTCTCATTACTACTTTTTGTTTTGTCCTCTAACTTGATTATTTCCTATGTGTTAAGTGCAAACTGTAAGCCACCAAAAACATATCGCTTTTGTCCCTCAGCCTAAGTAGTGCTGCTGCGCTTTGTTGAGCTGAGTCCCCTTAAAATGTGGCGTCTACATTTAGACACGAGACCAAAATAGCATGTTTGAAGCAATGAGCAAAAGATGTCAGTGAAAGCTGTGCACCTCGTTGCTGCAGTCAGTCCCTGGATATCTTAGTGTGTTTGCAGAGATTCCATTTTCTGAAATTATAGGTCACTTTTGAACATCTTACCTGTGGAATAGAACTGAACAAAAAATGGCTCCAGATATACTTCTGGTTTTTGGACTTTTGTCTAAATACAGAGGAATGGTGTTGGGAGAGGCTTGGGGAAGGGTTTAAGATTTTGTTGTTGTTGTTGTTGTTATTTATTTACATATGGCAACTTGTTAGTTTTTATCCCTTTCCAGATAATATATTGCAGCAACTATAATGGATGTTAATATTATCCAGGCCCATTGTAAAAGCCTTACAATGTACCTAGCATCTTCTTTAGAACTTATATTAAGTGAATTAGTAATGTTTACCTCAGCCTTAATCATGCCCTTGTTATCTGCATGGCTGGTCAGGGCACTAGTCGTTCTTCTTGCGTTATATTGCACCTTGCTTCTCCATTGCAAGAACTCTTCCTCCTCCTCTTTATGGCTCCAGGTCTTAGGCTCTGAGTGTTTGGACCTGAAACTGTTTTGTCTTTCCTTATCGGTGACATGACTTTTTAGCCTGTAAATATGCAAAGGTGCTTTGTGCTGAACAGTCCCCATGTTTGTTTTGTGCAGTGGCATTGTTTCCTAATTTAAGGGCATCCCTTCTGTACAGACTGCCTGCACTCTTGGATGGATCATGTCTGAGATGAGATTTGAACTTCAGACAGTTGAATTCTATGGAGCTTAGGTGAAATTTAGGCCCACTTTGATACTAGTGTGAGTTTGGTCCCTGTTTTCCGTGAGCGAGGAATTCAGAACTTAATTTTTTCACGCTTTACTTGTTCCCACAATGCCTCCTTGTTTATTCTTGGAGGAGCTATCAGTTCATCATCTCTTCAACGCAGAGTGTCTGAAAGAAGAATTGAAGAGGCTTGTGGATGAAAAGTACTTCTAGGCTTTATAACACATCATGTCACTTCTGATAAATGAAAGATTTAATATTTAAGGATTACGAAATATAGTTCTGTAATTTAGATATACCCTTACGCTATCATTGCTAAACAAATGTTACTTTAAATGTAAACATCTTGCCAGTATCCATTGCTTTAACTTAGCAACTGGGATCTTAAGTAAGAAAGGGCTTTTCATCCCACTGGACTCCTGTTATGTTTGGGATGGATCCCAAAGTGCCATCGCAAGCGTTGCTGAAAATGTAACCTTGGGTGTGTACGTCATTTTTATGTGGCAGTTACTTAGCAGTGCAGGTAGCGCTGTGCAGCGCTTCGGAAGCAACCACACCATTCCTTGTTTTTCAGTTGAACGGATTGCCAGGTAGGGGTGGTGCTTAAACCATGAACGTAATGCAGTTGTAGCGCTAGGATCTGAGTGGAACAATGAGTTCAGTAGTAACTGTTGTGCTTCTATAAAAGGGTGTGGCTATTGGGGGTTATGACAGAGAGTGAGAACTTGCATCTTAGTTAAAGACTAGGCTTGATGGGATAGGCTGGTTTGTGATGAAGTTACACTTTTGAGCACTCTTTCAGAGTGATTTGAAAGTCTTACGTGAGCTGATGGGCTATCATATCTGAGGGGGGGACATCACATCCTCATTGTTGTCGTCTGTGGAGAGACACATGCTTCTTTACAAGGCTCCTAATACTGACTGTACCTAAGTCCGCTTGAATTACAAGTCTCAACGACGTAATGTTGTCAGCCTGTGAACGCTACCTTGGGAGGTGCTGAAATTGACTTCAGTAATCAGTAGCAAAATTGACAATAAAACTTGGTATACTCCTATGGTAGAACAGCGCTGTAATGGGGAGCCTTGGGCTGGGGTGTTAGAATGGCACTTAGGCCCAGCAGTTTAAAAAAAAAAAAAAAAGGTAAGATGGACTGTTGGAATGGTCACATGTGTCTCTCTGTGGTCACACGTGTCCTTTGAGATTATAAAACTCAAACATGTGCCTCTGAGAAAAGTGATGAGAGAAGGGAACTTGTATTGAACTGCTGTGGCAGTATGCTGCAAAGGCTGCTCACTGCGTGCGTCAGATACTGAGCAATTGAGCAGTGGTGTTGTGAAGTGCTGCCGAGATCATACGGATCCGTGCATCATTCAGCACCTGCAATTGGATAGTTGTCAAATAACATTATCTTTTCAGTAGTGTCAGTATTGACACGTAAAAGGCAGCTGCTTTTTCGGTTTTGATCTGGAATGAGATTATTGCATAATAGAACACTATTATATGTAAAGATAAGGATGATGGGTGGGCCAGTTCTCCACCAAGAGAAGCACGAGAAGGGGAAATTGGCTTGATGAAATGATGTCTTTGGCTGTGTTTGTATATGTTCTGCATTCTCAGTGATAAGATCTGAAGATATGTGCACAGACAGCTCTTCCTATACCCAATATAATGGAAAACTGCTGTCAGTCTGTGTTTTCTTTGTGTTGAAATTCAGATCAGGACATGTGGAGTTGTGTCTAAATGACGTGAAGCCTTATTGTAAGCAGTTGTGGGCCAGGCACTAGATGAGGAGACTGTGAGCATCTCTGTTTTCTCTTCAGACTGCAGCTCTGTCTGGCAGTTGGCAGCAGCACCTAGTTTGTCTCAGAGCAAGCTGAGAAGGGGTATAGGCATTTGGAAATGCCGGTGTTAAGCAGAAGCGACAGCCAGACATACATCCACGCCAGAGGTGTTTTGCTCTGTTGTGCTGCCTGGCGTAATGGTGGAGCAGGAGTGTATTTACAGTGGGAGAAGTGTTTTCAGACACGGGGTGATCTGAGTCTTTGAAGTGTTCAGAAGCTGCAGCAGCAGGTAATTCCGCAGGGGCACAGCTGGGTGCTTCGCAGGTGGCTTTACAACAGCCTTGTGCATGATACATAATAGCTAAGCCTTTTCTGCTCATGCTGAGTAGTGTATTAGTTGTGGGGTAAAATTCCCCGAGGGTGTTAGAATTGTTTTATTAGTTCCAATGAATTTTCTGGTTTGATGGTCTTTCTTGGACTCAAAACGTTTTTGACAGATCATTTAACAAATTGATACAGTTAGAATTGATGTCTTTTCTCTTTTTTTTTTCCCTTTTGGGAAATGTGTGCTCTTCACAAATGCTGAAGAAGAATTCACACTCCTTGATTGCTTTCGTTTTCTGTGAAGAGGTGCGTGTGTTTTATACACCCTGTAGCGGTATTATAAAAACGGAGGTTTTACAGTGTAAGCCATATATAATACCCTGGAAGTCTCCTTTCTAGTACCATCAGTGTGTTAGAGCTTTGGCTCTCTTGCTGTGAATTGTATCTCATTAAGTTGTTTGAGGGTTTGGGAGTTTGTATTTAAGCGAATAAAAGCGATGGGAAAACCAAGCCATATTTAGGGGTGTAAGCCTCATCTCTTTCATCTCAGTGATGAAAACAGCTGTGAACACCTAAGCCATCTGAAAAGATCTGAATTAAAAGAATCGAGATGGTCTTGGTGTATCTCCTGGAGGCTACTGTGTTCATCCTTAACTTTCCCAATCGCGTGAAAGGACAGACACTTAGTAAGATACCTGTTGTACTTGATTTCTGATGGTGATAGCGTTGCATCATTTGGATACGTTTATTTAGCTCTGTGCTTTGTGGTTGAGTATTTTTCATATTCACTGTTACTCGCACGGCTTTTGGTGGTGTTGGTTCTGTCTAACATCTCATTCATCTTCCCTCTGCTGGAGAACTCATTTTCCCCATGAGGTAGACTGTTATCTTACCAAAGTTTTACATCTTCAAAATTCCAGCGGTTCAGACTTCTTTTATGGTTTTTGTTGTTGCTTTGTTGTTTTACTAAAACAGGGTTTAACTTAGAGGTTTTTCTAGTCTTGGTAATCTTAAAATTCAGAAAACTGTTGATGAATAACAGTCGCTTATTTGTATTAACTGCATGAGGATAAACTTGCTGAAAAGTGTCTGGAATCTTTCTAAAATACTTAAGTTAATGTGCTTTTATAGTACAGACGAGCTGTTCTGAATCCTGTGTTTGTTTTGACCACGGCAAATTCTTCCTTCCATATGATCTGGGAATGGCTCTTACTTCATGTAGGTAGACACAAATATCAGATCGTTAATCACTGAGGTGGTGGTAATTGCCTGTTAACTTTTCCTTTCAGTGAGGTCCCTCTTCTGGGTTAAGTACCAAAGTACAGACATAACGCTGAAAAGACAAATCACATCCTTCATTTTCCTCCTGCACTTCTGGTGATATATTTGGAGTGGGTGTGTTGCTCCTTGGCGAAAGCAGCCTTGGGTAGCTCAGTGACGTGTCTTGGCACTGTGAGGGGCATTGATATTTGGCTTTTAAGTACAGCAGAAGTGAAGTTGAAGCTCTTCTTCGAGATTCCATAAGGAGTTAAATTTCATACTTTTACAGGCTCAATATTTTACTATGATTTGACTGACTCCTTTGATTTTGTACACTTTTTTTTTTGTCTAGTGGTAGTTATGTGAATCTGTGAATGCGTGCCTTATAGCTGGGTTTTGTTTATTCAGTGAGTAAATGTTTTCCCTATTGAAGTGAAGCTCTTGCCAAAGGTTACCTGTTAGCTACAGTTACAGAGTGCAGCCAGTAGTAAAATTTCAGTCCCACGAGAAATTCTTCCACCTTTTCCTCATGGTATTGTGTATGGTCAGTTTACACTGCTCAAGAAATACAAAAGTCCCTTTAGTAACTTGCTAAAATACCACGTTTTCACTCTGCGTTTGCCAGTGTTATGTTTAAGGAAACAGCTATCGCAGAACTGTGTGTTTTTTTTTTTTTTTAAAAAAAAAACCTCTTTCTTCCCATGCTCGGTATAGGAAGCTAGTTGATGTGGAAAAAATACTCATTATAATAAATGTCCCGAGGAAGGCTGGCTGCATTTGAGTTGTCCCTTATATATGGAAATTTTACATAGTGTGGTTTCATGTAGCTCTAAAAAACAAACAAAGAAACAAACAAACAAGAAAAAACCCAAAACGTACAAAAATCCTGTTAATTCAGAAGTGGTAAGATTTGACCTTTCGCATTGTGTGCAGTAGTTAATTAATCCAGTGCTCTAACCCATGTGTATTGTGTGCAAAATCAGAAATAGACATTTAAGATGCTGTTTTGATGTGTGTCTTCAGATGACCCAGTAAAGGAGTAGAGCTGGCAGTTACTCTAATTATTATTTTACTTCTCACTATCATAGTTTCTGTATGGCATTAAAGAGGCCCGGAAACCCAGCTCTTCCACCTTATGGTGGGGACCCCAAAAAAAGAAAGCAGCAACAAATGGAACAGAACACCCACAAAACCAACCCTCGTGCTTGTTTATTTGTCTTCAGTTTATGGCTTGTTGTCACTAGAGCTGAATTAAAGCACAAAGGTCAAGATGCAGAAGTACATCGTACTGCTGCTGCTCTGGTTTTGCCAGGTGTGTGCGTTACTTGGGAATTACAGTGCTAAAGCTTCTTTTTTTTTTTTTTAATAACTGTAAAACAGAGACACTTAGGAAAAGTGCTTATGGCACTTCAAAAACCTTTCAGACCATCAGCTTTTGTATTGAAACACTAACATTTATCTCAAGAATTTTGTGTGTGTGTGTGTGTGTTCTGACCTCAGAAAACAAGTTTTTACAGCGGGTTGCTGATTCAGTTTTGACCGCTATGCAAATTCTGTGCAACACGTGTTGTTCATGGCTCGGTTTTGGAGTGGTTTTTAAGGGGGCAGATTCTTTAATGTGTTACTAACTGAAGAGAGATGACAAAAGCACAACTACAAGGTAATGAATTCTTCTGATGACTTAATGGTGTCTTTCAAATGGAAGTGTGGGACAGCCACTTTACTTCGAAAATGGTGTTTGTGTTTCTAACAGAGAACTTTTCCCATCTTGTGTAGCCTGTCTTTGAAGAGGTCTTGCTGATCCCTGCAGGGTGATGTGAAGAGATGTTGCTTTTGTGGGCTGCAAATTTAACCTCTTACTCCTATTGCTTCTGTGCTCAGGCAGAGAAGAGATGGATAGTGTAGGAAGGCTTTTGAACTGATCTTGCTTTATTTGTCTGCTGTTAGTACCCAGAGTTGCCAAGTTCAGCCGTCAGAGTTCCCCGTGTAGTTCCCAGCTTCTCATTCATAATAGACATTGTTACAGGTCCTTAATTTCTTCACCCAAGAGGGATTTATTGGCTTTTTTTTTTGTTACTGCTGTGTAATCGGCAGTGGAAAGTACCTGCATTCCTATAAATCTTGCTAAATTAAAATGAGTTCATTTGCACAGTTATAAATACACTCCGGTGTCTGCCTTGTCAGTGGAATGTAGTTTCTTCTTTTCCGTTTTTCCTTTTCTCCTGTTACAATATTTGTGAAAGCTGACGGAGACTCTGTCACAAAATTTCAAGGCAAAAAGGTATAATTTGTTTGGAATGTAATGAATAATTTTGCAGACAAAAATCGTGCAGACATACTGAGAGACTGGCTTAGAAGGAAAGAAAGCAGTTTGTTTTGGTGCCTATACTGACTTGGCACATCCATTTCCTTCATTTTGAAAAGTCTTGCTCTCGTAAGAACTGGATAACCAGTATAGGTAATTAGAATGTGAATACGTTAAACTCAAAGATTCTATCTCAGGCTACGAACAGACCACCTCATCAGTTATTAGCCTGCAGAAAGTAGATTAGTGATGCTCAGAAGCAAGCACATTACGAGATGGCTGTGTTCAGATGCTGGGTGGAAGGCTGTACGTAGTGCAGCCAATATGTACATCAATAGAGACAGTATAACAGACAAGTAACAACAGAAGTTGAAGACTGAGCAGCTTCTATTTTCTGGTTCATTTTGAAAGAGTCTTTTTCAAATTTGTCATAGAAGCCCAGCGCTGGCTTACCTTACTGATATGATCCTGCTGGAGTAAATAAGCCTACTTGGGTGCGCTGGAAGCAAGAAAGCTGGTGGCAACATCCGCAAATTATCTTTTCTGTATTCTAGGTCTGTCCACCTGGTCCCAGCATTCCAGATCTCGCCGTCGGAGGACTTCATGTTCCAGACAAGAAGATAGAAAACCGTCTGAGGTATTTCTGGAGTATGATTGCCATTTTGTCGCATCTACCAAATACAAAGTGCATGTGTGTTCTGGTCACGGATCCTTGTCTTCCAAATTGTGCTTTATTTTCTTTTTGCTCCATTTTAACTGGCACGTAGTGCCCTCTCCTCCGCCTTTTCATTTCTGGCCCGGAGATCACAGAGCTCAGCTGCCAGCACTAGTTTGTCAGTGAATTTTGGCATAGTCTGACATCCATTCGACATAGCTGTAGAGTCTTTCTTCTAATATTTTGGGCGTCAGAATGTATTTGTAGCTTGACTTGTGAACAGTGAAAATTATCTTAGGTGCACTTATTTCACAGTTGGTATTGGGTCTCGGTGTGTGATCTTTGTTAACATGCTTGTCAGATCTGCTTCCTGATAGTTCTGTCATGCATCGTGCTTTGAGAAAGTCAGATCAAGGGAGATGTAAATGGTTTTAAACTTTCTCGGATAGATCAACCATTAGTAACACATAAACGGGATCCAGTTCGTGCTGAACCTCTATATCTTCAGGCAAATACTGCATTGCAAACTCTGCAGAGGCTGCAAAGAAAGTGTTAGATTTAGGAGACAGGATTTCTTGATTCAACTTACTTGCCTGATAACAAGTACTTCTGATTCATGTGCAAGTGGTTGGACTTAAGAAATGTGCTTTGTTAATCTCCTTGTGACACTGTAGTGAAGTCACAGAGAAGAGATTTCAGACGAGAATCTCATTCATTCCTCAGTGTGTCACTTGGCTTTCAATCTTCTTTTTTATTTTATTTTATTTTTGATTGCTGACTGTTAACAGCTTCTTTATTTTTGTGAATGTGCAGAGCTCTGGAAATTCATGAGAGCTGTCGATAGACTTGCTTTCCTTAGTTATCTTTTGTATGCAAACTTAGACTTGGTTTTGAGAACTAATCCATGAAAGACTATGAAGAAATAACCTCAGATAACTACAGATTTTGCTGTTGGTTTTGTGTGTCTGTAATCCTGTTTCTCCTCTCCTTTTCCTCATGTTTCTTGTCATTATCTTTCCAGTTTTGTGCTGTTTTCTCTTACTCAGCCTGGATGGACTTTCATATACTTCTTTCATATACTTTTTCATATGTTAGCTCAGTTTCACAACCATTTCACCCTCTCTCCCTCTGCTTTGCCACAGCACGCTATTCTAATGGTAAGTGTGCTGGCAGAAAGGTGACGCTTGCTAAACTCCCTGGATGAAATTGTGCTCTCGCTGAAGTTGGTGGCAAAATTCCCATTGACTTTATTGTGGCCAGAATTTCACCCTTTAGCTTTGAAGTGTTCGTGCTGCTGAGAGCCAAGCGCTTCAGTAAGCTCTGCTTTGCTCCGGGCAGTCTGATTTCATCAGAAATTAGAGCAGAAAGAATGGTGTTACAGGGCCACTGGCCTGGGAAGGAGTTTCTTGGCTGTCAAGTACTGTGTTAGCATCTCTCTTGAGAGAGCTTCGTGAGAGGTTTATCCGAGAGCTTGGGTTGCTTTGCCTCTCAGATTGAGCAAGTTTTGCATCCCATTTTGTATTTTTTAGTCTCATTTTCATTTGACTTTTGATGGCATTAATTCAAATTATTTTGAAGTGCAGGATACCCTGACCAGTTGTGCATGCTTGTTTTGTGAGACAGCTTTGCGGACTGTTTTTCATTTCTTGATTGCAGCCTCATAGGACTTGTGTTTTAAACAATCGGTTTACATCATTACCTGCGCTTGCCTCTTTACCTTAAGGATGGCAGGGTTTTTGATCATGTCAAGAGAAATGCTGAGAAAAATGTAATTATCCTATTTTTTTAATGACAAAGGCAGAGAACGGTACTGAGAGAGAAGTGGGGAGTATGTGAGTGTTGGGAAGGAGAAGAGGTGTCAAGATAGGCTGTGTTGTAAGGCAAATCATACATTTAAATAGTCTCAGAAGTATGACTAACCATCAGGTTTGTTGTTCCCCTGAAATACTGTCCCAAAAGCATAGGTAATCTGTTGAGATTTCAGGTGTGTGACTAGCGTATGACAGAAGTTGCTGTCTTTGGGAGGCCCGCTTAATTGGCATGTTGTGTAGCTGGGGCTCTTCCTCAACCGTGTGTAGCAGCTGGCTGGAATTAATGTAAAACTGCCATTGGTTTGGGACTGGTTGGGGGCCCAGGAGGTTGTCACTTTGCTCAGTTAGCAGCCCCCTAAGAGAGTCCAGTAGTGCTTTCCTTTCATAACTGTGCAGCATGGGGCTGGATAGATGCCTACTTTCTTCTTGTCCCGGTGGTGCTCATTTTTTGTCAATTGGTTGCTTTTTAATCCTTTCCTTTGAATGCAACATTTAATAGTAAAAATTTGTGGCACTATGAAGGTAAGGAGTGCTGAGTGCTGTTGCTGTGGTTTACAGCAGCCTTGCCTCGCGGGGAGAGCTGGAAGATGGACAGACAAGTGCAGACTTGTAGTTCTGATGGCTGTGGTACCATTCTTTGCTTCCTGAAGTGCTGACAGGCAGTGGCAAACTCATTGTGGCTGAAGCTGCCGCAAGAGTAGCAAGCCATGCCAGCTAGGAGAGTGCATCTCTTTGATTTCACTCTGTGGCTTGCAGAAGACAGCATCACTGCTTGCTGATGACTGCTAACCCAAAAGTTGCCAAAGATACTGCTGGATGCTTTTGCAAAGGCAAAGGAGGATGACAAATTTGGTGCAGAGGTGTCTGTAGCTGACAGAATAACACCAGTCTCCCACCAGAATTCAAATCTGGGATTATTTTGTTTATCTTTTGGGTTGTTATTTAAAATACTGGCACAGAATCATCTTGGTAGAATTTCCCCTTGTATCTGGTCATGGTAGAGTTATGCCTTGATTTCTATCACAGGGAATTTCTAGAATGCCTTCGGATTAGTCAGAGCTCCAGTAGTTTTTTTGGTTTTTTTTTAAAAAAAAAAAAAAAAAATTGGAGCAAAATTGAGTCTTCCTTATGCTGCTGCTGTAAGACTAAAAGCTCCTGTGGCATTTATTGTAGCCAAGAGGGTGGTCAAGTTGGGTGCCATCATTCAGCGTCATGTCTCCAGTGTGGGGGGAACACCAGGACTCATAGAGGAGGTAGCTGAAGTCATCAGATCAGTATTTGCACCTTCTGCCACCCCTTTCTCTGCGATGAAGCTAAACTTCTGTCCTGCAGTCGGATGGGTTAGTTGACTGTTGATACAGTGACCTTGTTATGCGCTGTGCTCCATGGTTACCCTGGAGCTGTGAATCATAGACTGTAAATATCAAATGTCAGTGTCTCTATTTTTCTCTCTTGGTCACTCTCTTTGCAGGTGTTCAGAACGGACCTGATCACTGCCATGAAGTTACATGACTCCTTCCAGCTGAACCCTGATGAATACTATGTGCTGGCAGACCCCTGGAGGCAGGAGTGGGAAAAGGGAGTGCAGGTGCCAGTTAGCCCAGGGACCATCCCAGAACCAGTAGCCAGGTATAGTTTGGAGGAATGTAAACAAATACATATTTATGCTAGCAGCTTATGTCTGTGTTGCCTTGGCTTCTTGAGCTTTGTTCTGCATTATCTGGCTAGGAAGGTCATGGTTCTCAGAGCTGAAGAGCGACGTGTCTCAGCTTTTTGAACAGTCATAGCACTCAAGAATTGGGCCTCTTCTGCTGATGTGTTGAAATACGAATGTCAGAGAGTCATTTTCGGCCTGACATTCACATGAAGTGTGATGACAGAGACTTAAAAATACCTTCCAGTTTTAAGCCCAGACTTTATTTCACTCAATATTGCTGGGAAGTTCTTGTATGATGTGTCCTGTGCTTACTTCCAAGCCATAGGTTTCTTTTCAAGGTACGATTAGGCAAGCCAAATTCGAGGGGTAGAGAAAGTACAGCGTTTTTTCTTGTTGTTTATGTTATTTTTTTGGTCAATTTATTTACTAACTTAGAACATTGTTGTACATTTTAGCTGTTGTAAGAACCATCCAGATGTGCATGTAACAATACGTTACTGTGAGATTTTCCTGCTCTTGTCCAAGAAACCCTTATTTTCCTTCCCTTGTTTGTTACATTTAGATGTTGTTTTCATTTTCAAATGAAACAGTCCACTTGTAAGGGCAGGAGCATTTTGCAGCCCATCTATCTGTTTTATTCTTAGGATTGGAGTTGGAGGCAATGAGGAAAGGATTATTGCCGTTTAAGCAAACCAGATCTCTGATTAAGTCCAGTCTGGTGCATGAGGCGTTATTAAATGGCACACCAGTGCCAACAGGGCCAGAACAATCTCTGGTATGCGGCAAAAAAGTCTTACAGAACACGTTTTTTGTTAGGGCTGTATCTGGCAGCTTTAGCATTGGAGTAATGAAACTACTACAGGAACACTTGTTAGTGCTTTCTGCATTCTCTACAGAAACCTGTATGTAGACTGCTGCACAGCCTCACCAGTCTATACAGTGAAGAACTTGCCTGCATGACAGATGAACCTTTTCCTTCTCCCACCTTCTGAAGGATCAGGCCTGGGGCTCTGAGGAGAACTCAGCACTGAGAGGAGAACTCAGAACTTGCCATCTGCTACGTACTACAGGGTACAGGAGCATCCATTTTCCCCACAGTGCTTGTACCTTGCTCCACATTGACCTCACCCACTTCCTGCATAAATGTCCACATGTACAAGGGTGCTCACTTTGTCTCTTTCTCACTGTATTCTCTTTGAAGCATTTTCCAAGCCCGCAGGAGGGCCAAGAGTCTGGTGGGCTTTATTAAAAGGAGACCTTCCCATATGTTCCACCAACCTGTATCTGCCTTACATTTGAATAGGTAGTTAGGCAGCTCTGTGAGGTCCAGGTGCTCACTTAGGAGAGAGCCATTCCCTGTGAGGGGCCAACAAGGAATGTGCACTGGAAAGAGGAGAGGAAAAGAGGGTTTCCAGAGAGAGGTTTGATGTCAGCACAGAAGGCACCGCTATTTTTTTAGGTGCTGAACTGTCTTGTGTGGCTGTGTTGGTGAATCCCTGCTGCACAGCGGCCTTCTGATGCCTGAGAATTATCCTGTTTGTCCTCTCTCAAAATACTTGGGAAACCCTGCCATAGTAATGATGGAGTCCTGGGACTGTTCTGTGCATAACTGTGGAAAGGAGGGTTGAAGTTACTGTACACTGGATCAGCAGTAATCAAATAGTAGCTGATGTAGAACAGAAGGAAAATACAGTACAGAGAGCTTGGTCACAGTGATGAGAGTGAGTCCAGCAGGGTGGTGAGAGAAGCAAGTCCATGTGGGGCTTCAGTGTAAGTGTGTGCTCAGGCAGAAGATTCATTTAAATGTCCTTTTTGGTATGTCACAACTTTTTTCGTTCTTTCTGCCACAAAAATAAAGAGAAGAAGGTGATCTGTTTTAAAGCCAAATTACCTCTGCTTATTTCTTTTGTGCCACTACAGCATAATCTAGTCAGTGTGTGCAGCATGCTTCCCAGAGGTTGTAATTTCTGTGTAGGGAGGTACTCAGGAAGGAATTTATGGTACAGAAGATTCAATGAGCAGTGTCTAGTCAAAAATAAACTCTGTGAGATGTAGTAGTATGTAATATTTTAATACTGCAAAGTATGACAAGGGATGGCTCTGGCAATGCTGTTAGCCTGGCAAAATTGTTTAGGTTCTCATTCTGCCACAAATCCCTTCTGCACCATAGAAGCTCAGAATTCAGCATTTAGCTCTTGTCTATGCTTTCTCAAATTTATTGTCTCAAATAAACTAGGTGAGGGGAAGAGTTAGGGCTGTGCAGGAGACTGAAATAGGTAGAGAGTTCTCAGAGATGGGTGTGTGCAGATACACTAATTGCAGATCAGGAGATCTTTCTAATGGAAGAACCACAGCTGAGAGCAAAATAGAGTGGAAGACATCCTCCTTGCTGTGAAGCTTAGGCTCTTCTCAGCAGAAAGCTCTGTATGCACAGAGTGTTGCCATCTCATCCCGCGTAGGACTGGAGCACAAAAAAAGTCCTCAATACCAGTGCTGCATGAGGAAGTCATTTCAGAATGTGTAGGTAACTCGGAGAAGGTGCAGCATCCTCTGCTGGGAGAACCACACTGTAGCTGAGCTGACAGAGTTGTCTGGCAGTTTGGAGGCAAATCTTCAGCTTGCTGGGAGAATGACTGTTGTCCTTTGCAAACTGCATTTTTGCCCACGGCTCTTGGCCTTGCAAAATTGCAGTATTGCAAGATTCTGACCTAGAATAAGTTATGTGCTGTAGGTACTTTCCTGTCTCCTGACCCAATACCTGCTGTCAAGCAAAATTTCAGTTGGCTTGCAGCTCAGATACACTTGGTTTTTTTTGTTGGCCAGCTGGAGCCTCAGGACCCTGAGGGGAGATAGTTTCAGTAGCCACTGATGAATACTTGCACAAAAAGATTTGGTGCAGCATGGGATTAGTGACTGTGAAAGAGGAAATGTAGACCCAGGATGCCAGAGCTTGGATCTGCTTGGGTAAGTGAAGGGAAAGCTATTGCTGATTCTTCGTGGAAAGTTCTTCTGAATTTCAAAAAGAAGGTGATGCTGTAGATATACACGCACTCCAAACACCCAGAAGCAATATACCATGAAAATTCATTTCTTTTCAAATTCATTTGTAGCTGATAGGTAGTTAGCAGATGGATTTTGAAGTCTTAAAACAATTGAACACATGTATATGGCAACCATTACTACATAAATACAGTGTCTACTCTAGCTTTAAATGAGCATGAATTTCAGATAAGAGTAGCCAGAGTTCTGTCCTCCAGTCTTTTCAGTTCTGTTCCTTCTCAGTGGTGCAAGATACACTTAGAAGATTGCTATTGATTGTTAGTTGCTCAGAATGAGGCATTATGAATTCTTCAGAAATGGGTCTTTCAGCAACCCTATTTACCTAGTGTGTGCTCGTCTCTTTGTTTTAGGATTGTGTCTGAGACAAAAGCTGTCACATTTACACGTCCCCGGAAGTATATTTCTTCATCAGGCTCAAAGCCTCCGGAACTGGGTTATGTTGACATTCGAACCTTAGCAGACAGCGTGTGCCGTTACGACCTCAGTGATGTGGATGTAGCATGGCTGCAACTTGCCAATGAAGAATTCAAAGAAATGGGTGAGCAGTGAGCATTTGTGCTGGTTTTATTTTGGTTTTGTGTTTTGGTTTGTGTTAAAGCTGACAAACTTAAGAAGAATTTAAGGAGGGCTAGTGGTGGAAATAGGTGATAAGAGATCTGAAGAACAGGTAATCACCTTTGGGTACCTGCAGTCCTCATGTAATTAAGCCCTAATATGTATGTCTTCATAACCACTGAATTGTATCTGCTTAGACCAGGTCAGAATCTGGCCACGCGGTCTTCTCTGGTACTTCCACTTTCACAAGGGAATTCTCACAAAGTTTATATTTTGCCATCAAGGCTAGCAATCCATGTAGCATTAATCATGTATTTTTTCTCTGCAGACATATCCCTAGCCTCCTTTTCAGCTTGTGATGTTCAGTGCAAAGAAAGTAGACAAGGAGTCTTAGGAGGTACAGCAGACTTAGGCTAGTTGATCACACAGGATTGAAACAATAAGGAATTCTTGCAGTGATTTATTTGAGGTACCTCCCAAACCTTGATTTGCATGCTCCAGTTTCGAAGCAGGAGGAGCAGCTGTCACGGAGGGGGGGGCGAATGTTCCATTTCTACGGGATAGGTTGCATGGAGGAAGGTGCAGGGAACAAACAAGATTACTTCTTTGAAATATTTGTGCTTCTGGAGTGGATTTCACTAGAATTGAAGAGTGTGTAAGTCAGCACAGAACTTGTACCATATTGTTTATTTAGGGAAAAGATCCTGTGCCAGGTGGAGGAGGTCTGGATGTGCTGGTAAACACTGCTGATTTTCGTCTTTGCATTGTGGCAGTTCCCTGCTTTGGGTAACGGTTAGTCTTGGGAGTTAACATGGCTTGAGCCCATGTGTGGCATAGCTCAAGACCTGGTAAACCACAAAACTGGCCATTTATAACTTTTTGAAAGTCTCTCCTTTTTAAACCCACATATGGAAGAAACAGATGAGCCAGACTTGACCTGGTCTCTTAGCCAAACCTTTTTTTTCCAGGTCTCTGTTCAGGTTTGGCGCTGAACTTGGAAAATTAAAAAATAAAACTAATAATTAAAAAGTTGATGTAAGAGCTTAGGTTACTTTTCCAGGTGCCTTCAGGAAAACAGCAGCAACAAGCCTCTTTAGCTTTCTATGAAGAAAATTTGATTGTGTGATTTGTAGTTGATACCCATCTATCCAATATAGATAACGTACCTTATTTTTGCCAAACCCAGAGGAGATCTAGCACAGTGTTACGCTGAGTGTGGCACGCAGTGTGACAAAGTGCACAGGAGGGGCTCCCTGTCATGCAGATTTGTACCTGTACATGAAACCCGTAGTACACCACAGATGTTTTCTCTACAGGTAGGACCAAGATGGAAGCTGTCAGAAACACCCTGCTTGCAGTATGGGTGTGAGATGGTGCAGCAGATATCGGATGGAATCTTTTACCAGAGTTTGAACATCAATGTCGCAAAATTGCAGCAAAAACCACAGATAATGCTGTCCAAGAAGGAAAAATTAGAACAGGTCTAGGAAGCCAGAATTTGAGGATTTTTAAAGATTGATTTGAATATGATGCTTCTGTTAATTCAGTATAGTTACACAGCTTCCTGACTTTTTTTTTTCACATTGAGAAACTGTTTATGCTGGAACAGGCAGGATTGTCTGGAGGTGAAATGTGTGTGTTTGGGGTGGGTCGGAGCTGCACTTTCTCTACTCTTCTGTTGCTCAGAAGCTAGAGTTGTGCGTGGTCATTCATTGGGGTTTGTTGTTCTCTTTAAAAAACAAATTCTGTTTCCTAGGGATGCCTGAGCTGGATGAGTATACAATGGAAAGGGTCATAGAAGAGTTTGAACAACGATGCTATGATAACATGAATCATGCTATTGAGACAGAAGAAGGACTCGGGATTGAATATGATGAAGATGTTGTCTGTGATGTCTGTCAGTCTCCAGACGGAGAAGATGGCAATGAAATGGTGTTTTGTGACAAATGCAATATTTGTGTACACCAGGTATGGCAACTGGGGAACTGCAGGGGTGGTAACAGAAACAGGTAACCAAACAGTTAAAGACGATAGATTGGATTTTTCCAGTGACAGATGCTGATCTCTTAAGCTGGTGCAGAGTTGTCTATTGAGCAGCGGGATGAAATCAGAAATGATAAAATTGAGAATGAGAATTGTTAAATGTAACTGTAGAAATATCACACTAAGACGATTAGAAAATTGTATTGTTCCAGTACCCACGCAACAGGGAAGTTACATGGTAAGGCCTCCCCAAAGCACTCACACATGCATTGCTGTGCATTCTCACCTGGTCACTTCTATTGTTTATTCTTGCCCTTTTAACACCTTTCTGGGGCTAATACACTTCCTAGTTCTAATAGGGAGAACTTGAAAAAAAAAAAACTTGAAGGCAATCAGTAGGGACATAATGGTAGGATTTCTAATTGTGATTTTAATTTAATGAAGAACCTACTGACATGAGCTAATGAAGCACTGTTATGTGCAAGTTTTTTTTTCTTGTGGCAGTTAAAAAGCCTTTTTAACATGTAATAGCAGATTCATTCTGGTGTACCTGTTTTCATAGCTGCTTCTTAATATGGAAGATGCCTTTCTCTCAGTCCTTCCTTCAAACTCAAAGGACTTTGCTTTGTCACTCAGTATTTGGAAAGCTGTGTTGTCTCATGAGTAAGAGTGGCACTTTGTTGTTATGTTAATTGTATGTATTTGTACAAAACGGTGAAGAAATACCTCTAAGAAAACTGCAAGGTACAAATCTTACCTACAAGCTGTAAAGTATTTTTAAAAGTGCTCTTGAGAGTAACCTTGGTTTCTAGACCTGTAACAGTTCTCTACCTTAGTCTCTGATCACATCAAATCTGAAAATTGAGGGTTAAAATGGAGAGTATCAGATGGAAGTCTCCATAAAGACAGTCTTTTGGGGAAAAAAAAAAAAGTGATCGTATTTGCTTATTCTGCTCTTTTCCCTCTGAAAAAGAAGGAAAAATCAGTGTTTTGGAATAACATTGAGTATCACACAGCAGTGCTCTTGAATTGATAGTTCTTGTCTTGTGAAATAGATACAGCCCATTTCCTATTACATGTAGTCTTTGTGATTCTGGGCTTCATCGTAGCTCACTGCAGAGCTATCTGTTGGCATTTGCCTCAGTCTTTGAGGCGAACAAATTCCTAGTTGAAGAGTGGGCAACGTTCTTCTGTATAACAGCTGGTCGTGACTTCCCCTGTCAATGAAATATCTTCTAGAGGAGCGAATGGGTCGTGCGTTTGGCTAAGTGCATGAAGATGTCCTGAGATTCTTTACCAACTAACGTTTGTATAGTGTTATCAATTCCATAAACAATACCTTCAGAGTTTTGAAAGACTACATGTAAACAGCTAAATAGTAACATAAATGTGTGCTGTATCCTCTGTCTTCTTTCTCTTTTCTGTAACTCCGAGTGCAGGCCTGTTACGGTATCCTGAAGGTGCCAGAAGGCAGCTGGCTTTGCAGGACCTGCGCCCTTGGTGTTCAGCCCAAGTGCTTGCTGTGTCCCAAGAAGGGTGGTGCCATGAAGCCGACCCGCAGCGGCACCAAGTGGGTTCATGTTAGCTGTGCTCTATGGATTCCAGAGGTAGGCGCTGATCTGCTGGAATGCCTGTGTTCAGAGATTCTGGCAGAGAAGGATCTGTTAAAAACATTGTCCAGCCTATTGTGTGTTGCTGCAGTGATGAGCATACATATATATGGTACTTCTTAGCAAGACAGTATCAAAGATTTTCATTTAGATGTAAAATCTGGCAGGATGATGCATCATCTGAAAAGAAAGTAATTGCGTTAACCTTTGTCAATCAAAATTAGCCGTCAGAAGGGATAACTGCTGGCAAGGCTTGTTTAACAAGTGCACAGATACCATTTTAGTTTGTAAACTGAATGTTGGGGCGGGGGAGAAGAAGGGAAAGTTTAAATGTGATAGCATAACCAAAATACTCATCCTCTGCAATAACTTCAAATCGATCGTGTTCATTTTGAAAGTATTTTCATGCAGTGAGGAACTAATTTAAAAAAAAAGAATTATACTTTAGTTCCTTACAAACTGAGTATCTTTGAACTTGTTAGTTTTATGTACATATACAAGATTTCTTTGAGATCGCTTCCCTTTTCAGTTAAAGATAGAATAATAATCACTCCATTTTTTAATTTTTTTTTTTCTCTTAGGTTAGCATTGGAAGCCCAGAGAAAATGGAGCCCATTACAAAGGTTTCTCACATTCCTAGCAGTAGATGGGCACTGGTGTGCAGCCTTTGTAATGAAAAAGTTGGTGCTTCTATACAGGTAATTTAATAGTGTGAATGACTCTGTTTTGTAGCTTTTTAGGAGATAAGCCTGATGTGTAGCCACAGTCACATTTCTTTGATTTCGTGTTTGCCACTATGAACTTAATTGCACACAAAGTGCTTTTCGAAGTTAGTGTGCTCTTTCCTTCTAGTAAAATTGTAATAAAAATCACCAAGTCATCCCATAGGACTTTTAATCTGTGGGTATGCTGATAGGTTTGTTAGTACACTGAAATAAAACTTTGTTGTTGTTGAGTAGAGGAGGAAAATATATTTCAGTGCTGTATCACGTAAGAAAATGAAGCTTGAATGCTGAATGCGTCTATGCTGAAACCTGTGTTAGTGCCTATTCAATGATTTCTAAGACAAGTTGGATACTTGAGTGGAAGTTGTATATTGCCTGTAGCAACTTAAATAAAATCTGGGCATGCTCAGCACCTTTAGAATTTATTTAAGTCAGTGGAAGCGAACATCTTTATTTTGATGATCCAGCTAGTTGTACTGGTTAGTTGCAGCTTTGAATTTCTAATTGCAGGTACTAAACATTGGAGTGATTTGGTTTTCAGTATAGTTGGTATTAGAGCGATTTCAAGCTTGGCTTTTATTGTGAAGGAGGTAGTGAAACTACAGGGCTTTGCTTTTTTTCTGGACTTGTTTTCTTGTTGATCCAGCTTTTAATTTACTGAGGAGAGTATCTGGTCACATAGTTCTGGGCCTTTGAACACTAAGAAAGAAACAGATTGCTCTACTAGTCTGTCCCAAGGTTCAAGTAAGCCACAAGCTGAGGAAATTAGTCCCATTTTCTCCATTGGTTGTGGGTAGGTTCTGGAGCTCTTGGTGTTTCCAAGGAAAAAAAAAAAAACGAACCGACCTCTTGGGTGTAAGTTTCCCAGCTCGCATGGCTATAGAAGCAGTGCCATGTTATCATTCTGACTTCTAATACTCAACTGAGCTCAGCTTTGATGACACCAAAGTGTTTAAAATCTTAGGTGTTCCCTTTTCCTCTGCATTGAGTCATTTGATGATGTTGTCTGAAAAGTTGTAAAAAAGCAATGCAGCAGTAGTTCCAGTGAAACCTATCAGTCTGTTTCCATTCAAGGAATGTATAAAATAGTGGATTTTAAGTAGAGAAAATAAATCTGTCCACAGTATATAAATTTGTAAATCTAATTCCTCCTTGCAGATCTGTCCCCTTTCTCTTGGCAGCTGTTATGTAGCTGAGAGAAACTGTTTTGTCCATTCTCCAGACCTGTTCTGAGGGATAACTGTAGTAGTTGTAAGCTGAATGCTGATTAACTGTGTATGCAGGGATGTGTGCGAGGGAGAGGAGTGTGTTCTTCCATAGCTCTTCTGGTAAAACCTCTGCCTTCTGCTGACACAGATTGCCCCTTCAGACAGTTCCCCATTTGAAGTTATGGGGAAGAGAGGAATAATTCCAGTTTTGCCTGACATCTCAAAGGAATTGTGTAAAAATGCTGGTATCGTTAAAGCTAGCAATGGGAAATACTTAGGTTTGTGTTGTGAAATCTTAAACAACAGAGAAGAATGTTTTACCAAAAAAAGTCACTGTGCTATGAAGGAATAGCATTACCTGGCTGAACTGGGAGAGAGAGATCCTCTACAGAGCGATGTTAGGAGATGTTCACAGTAACTACAAAAGCAGGCAGCCGGGGGTATGCATCAGGCTGGGCAAAAACAAAGCTGTGTTCTCTCCTAAGTCCTGCCGATTTCCTTCCTATGATGCAGGATTGTCCCTTTCCTCCCAATAAAACATCAGCCACGCTAAGAGCTAATTATTCTAAATGATAGCAGCTTAGAAACCATGGCTCAAGTATTGTTTTGTACAGTTTATTTCTGGTTTTGCTCTGTTTGTTAGTAACAGAGGAAAGGACAAAAGATGCTTTTTTCTTTTTTTGGTATTCCTCTTACATGTTTATTTTTATTAAAGAATGTTCACTGGAAACTTCTGCTGTTGAGTGTACCTGTTTATATGCCATCTGGCTGCTGAGTCAACCTGAGCAGGAAAATCTAGGGAAAGATATTAGGCTTCTTTATAAAGTACTGTTTAAACATCCTAGCACAATGCATTTTTCTTTAAGGTTAGATGACTTGGGTTAAGCACAGTTGACATCAGTAACATTCATTTAAACCTCAAATTCTTTTCACTTGCGGGAGAGGTGTGAGTTGATACAAACGTGCGTGTGTTTATTTAAACCTTTCAGTTTATGGCTGGTAATAGCTATGACAGCATTTTGCAAGAAAAAGTTACTGAAAATTTAAATGAAGTGCTAAATCATCTGAACAAGTACCCATCACTCCTGTGAGCAGATGGTTCACTGGAAAGGAAGAAAAATGATGAGAAAAAAGAATTCTCATTCTCTTCTGCCCCATGTGAAATGAAGGCTGTAGTAAGTGAAGTAGTGATTGACAGTGATTTAATATTTGACATTATAAATTTTTGACAATGGGATAAAAAATAACCCATTCAGTTGAGGCATTTTGGGTAGCATGGGTCCAAGTGCTGGAAAGACTTTTAATTAAAAGTGTCAAACTGACCTGGAGCCAGCAAGATGTTTTCTTCCTCTCTCTCACGCTGGCACAGTCAAAGGGGGAACATTTTGCTTTGTGTAACGCTGTTCTCAGCAAGTGGCTCCAGTCAAGGTAAGAACGCTCCTCTTGTGGATTTGCTGATTGTCGCTTAGAGGGATTGGGCTAGAGAGGGGTTAACCACTCCTGTCCCACTGGGCCACTTGGTTGTTGCCTGTCCTGAAAGCACTAAATGGCAAACCTAAATAAAAGAGAGTGAAAAAGTACAGGCGGCTTAGAAGCAGAGGCTGATAACAGGGTCGATTCTTTCAAAAGCAGTCCTAGCTGCTTAAATAGTTTCAGGCAGTGTGGCTTTTCAAATTTATATTTGATGAATTTTCATCTAATTTCTGCAGTGTTCAGTGAAGAACTGTAGAACAGCCTTTCACGTCACTTGTGCGTTTGACCGTGGCTTGGAGATGAAGACCATACTGGCGGAAAACGATGAGGTGAAATTTAAGTCATACTGTCCCAAGCACAGCTCCACCAAGAGAGCAGATGATGAGACCTTCAGTGAGCACCTGTGTCAAGAGAATGGGAATGGGATTCAGGACAGCTCTCTTCCTGCCCACATTGACCCTTTCCACAGCATGGATCAAAACCAGGAGGAAGCCCACAGAGTCAGTCTCCGCAAGCAGAAGCTCCAGCAGCTGGAGGATGAGTTCTATACCTTTGTCGAGTCTCTGGAAGTGGCTAAAGCACTGCGGCTGCCTGAGGAGCTGGTGGGATTCCTTTACCAGTACTGGAAGCTGAAAAGAAAAGCAAACTTCAATAAGCCATTGATTACCCCAAAGAAGGATGAGGAGGATAATCTGGCCAAACGAGAGCAGGATGTTCTATTCAGAAGACTACAGCTCTTCACACATCTCCGGCAAGATCTGGAGCGGGTAAGCTCTTCGCTGCCTGTGCTTGTGTAACGTGTGCTGGGCTTCATAGCTGAGTTTCCAAACTATGCACTTGGTTACTGTCATTGCATGCAGGCACTACATGTATTGTCAGCCTGGTAAAAGACAGTTAACACTAAAATTTAGGGTTACACCAAGTATCATTTCCAAACAGGGTTAGTTCACAGGGCTGTTAGATTGCAGTATACAGTATCCTCGTAGCTGGATTGTGCACTTACACTTTTTTTTACTGATTAAGGCCGATGGCTGTGGAATGTACCACAACCCCCACATGGAACCTTTTCAGTCATTAAGGGCTTTCTCTGCTCCTTGCTGCCAAGGAGGAAAATGTATGAAACTTACCTTGACTTGGAGCCAGTCCGGTTTTTGTTGACACAGCATCGAGAGATGCTTCTGTTCAGTGCGTTCAAGATTTATCTTCCCTTGGATCTGTTAAATAAATTGAGTTTATCACTAGGTTCTCTGGATCTTAAATCATTATCTAAGTATCCTTTCTGTTCTTAAAGTGTGGTGTCAAAATAGGATACATTATTGTAGCATTGATCTTACATTTTACTACTCTGTTCTCACTGATAGATACGTCTGTCACTTCCCACCCATGAGAGGAGGGAAGAGTGATCAGGTTGGCAAATCACTCCAGTTAGATTAAGGTGAAACAACACTCAAGGTCCGTACACAAGAGGAAAAACAGTCAACTTTAGTAAGAGATTCCTATAAAACAGTTATCCATTTTGTGTTGGCCCTCCTACAATTCTGTCTACCTAAAATGCTGTTCTATAGGAAATTAAAGTAAGCCTTGCGCTGCTTAACGTCTTTGACAGAAAGAGGGCAAAAGAGATGAGAGAGAGATCACCCATCCTGGGTCCAGCACCAGGCCTGGCTACAGAGGTATTCTGTGTGATAAAGAAAAGAAGCAGCGGCAGCAAGGAGTAGGGAAAGCAGCAGCAAGAGAGCAGCTGCCCTCAGCAGCCCCTATTTATAGTATCAAAGAAAAAAGGGAAGGGACTTTTTTTCCCCCCACACCCCGGCCGCATTTTGGAATTGTAGTTGACTTCAGTTGCAGGATTGGTTGGGAGACCGGACACGAGCCACATCTTGATTGAGACAAATGGACACCAGCCAAACCAAAGGAGGTGACACCAGACCTCCTTCCGTGACTTGACTGTTTCTCAGACATTGTTCTGGACCTTTCCAGGACTTTTTGACATCAGTCAGAAGAAGGGAAGAGACACCTAGCTCCTCCCTGTGGCCTAACTGCCTCTTGAGGCATGGTCTGGGCTTGCATTAACAGTCACTTGATGCTCATCCCTTACAAACATGCAAGAGAACTTAGATGCTTAAAAAAAAATAAAGGGTCCTAAGTGTTCTTGATCCTCTTCAGGAAAAGGCCTGTTAGACTTCATTATGAATGACATCAGTGACAGTGTCATCCATCCAGAAACATTTTTAAGTAGTGTCATCTATTTCACCTAATAAAATCAGTAATTTTGTGGACATAACATGTCTGTTGTTCTGTGGTTGGATCACGTAAGGCAAAGAAGAAAGGGCCGTGGACTGTATCAAGCAGGGTCTCAGGACAGACGAATCCCTTCTAATTCAAAGCCACAGCATAATGACAGTGACTTAATATTTGAAGCGCTGGTTGTGGAAGATCTGGAAGTCTAATATAGCAGAACCTTAGCAAAAACACACATTAAAATAGACCTGCTCCTTAATCATGGAATGGCTTGGAGTGAAAGGGACTTCAAAGATCGTCCAGTGCAGAACCCCCCCTGCTGTGGGTAGAGTTGCCACTCGCTCGATGAGGCTGCCTGGGTCTCAGTCTCCGACTGGGATGATCAAGGAGAGCACTACTCGTACTCTTGGTACCTTCAACATCCTTCCAAGGGACATAAGGTCTCTTAATATTTTGTAATTTCCCCGTTGCAGCCTCCTGTGACCCAAGTTGAAGGAGCAGGAGCAGACAGCAGTCCTCTGGCTTTAAGAGCTCTGGTCTCTTCCTTGTAGTCATTGGTTAGACTAACGTGGTTGTCCCTTTCAAGGTCTGAACTGTTACCCACACCCTCTCTGCTTTCCATCCCTGGAGCTTTGTAGCTGTTGCTTAGAAGCGCTTCAGGAGCAAAGGGGTGGCTGCTCCTTCTGCTCCGAGAAGAGATGAGCATCCAGTCTCCCTCATCCTGTATGTTTCTTGCTGTCTGTCTCCTGAGGGCTAGAAGTCTGCTTAGCTTCTTCCCCTTGCAGGGACTGTTGGTCTGCTTGTGTCACTGCACAGTACCACATATCAATCTCTCTGATTGCTGAATATTTATCAGCGTGGTGATTTCCTCTGGCAGCCTGGCCCCCTGCTCATAGAGTTCATCAAGCTGGGCACGCTTGTACCCAGGACACCCCCCTCTGCCCTCAGGCCCTTGGGGGACCCTCAGATTCTGGAATCCCCACAACCAAAGGTCTGGGCAGGTCTGCTCTGTCGCTCTTTGGAAGGTCGATCTCCATGCTCTTGTCAGCCCAGGATGGTTGTGGGCCCTCGGTCTGGGTTTCCACTTCAGCCTGACCATTGCAACAGGTGGCCACCATGTTCGTTTCGATAGAGTATGGCTCTCTGCTATTCCCAGACAAGAAGGAACTTTCTCCTTCCCTGCATGTGCCATCTCCCTCGCCATGCTGTTTGCCCATCCTAATCACTGCCTTTGTATGCACGTAGATGTCCCACCGCTGCTTCTGGCCCTGCCTGTGCATCTTTAGCTGCTCTTGCCAGGAGTGGGGGCTCCTGGCAGCTTTGGATGGCTCTCCACTCGCCCTGAGGTCTCCTTAGTTTCAGGACCCCCCTTGCACCACATTCCCCCCCCACTCAGCCCACAGGGTTGTAGGCAGTGGTGTGTCACGTTGTATGTTCAACTCAGAGAGGAGCCTTGGAAACACCCACATAAACTTTAGTGATTCCCTATCGCTGCTATTAAGCTGTAGGGCGGTGGTGGTTGTGAAGCAAAGTTTTCATGCAGCTGTCTAGATCAGAGTCACAGAGTTTTAAGGGCAGAGATACAGCGTTCTTCTGAAAAACTAAGAGACAATCAAAATAATCACCTTGTTACTGTTTTCAGTCCCTACTACCTCCGTGGTGCTGTGGCATGAATAGAAAGGCCTCCTTCCCTTTGATCAATCCAAGTGCAATGGCAGAGTCATCAGAAAGAGAGATTCTGCCGAATAGCTCTTCACTTTTTCATACTACTAATAAAGTATAATTTCCTGTTATGTCTCAAGCAATAAGAAACAAATGATGTTGGGCTATTTAATATTGAGAACATTGAAGCATTTCCAGCATTCCTCTAAATTTGCACGTATATATACAAGTGTTGTCTGAAAAGCATATTCATCGCCTGGTATGCAGTAGGTCAATAATCACACACTCGGAGAGTGTGTGGTCAATTTGCAGTATTCCCCAGGCATAAAATCTGTTTTCACTTCCCCAGGAGGGGGTCTTTGGATCTTAGGATTATTTTCGACACAAATTTCACACTGTTGTATAACACTCCTAGTGATCAGCATCATATTAATTCCTTCAGCATATCTTTTCACTGCTTCAGTTAAAGCTTTAGGTTCCATATTTGTAGTCTTACGAGTTCACTCCATTAATTCTTTCATTATTTGCAGAGTTATAACACATTGCCCAACTGGAGTTACTTGTCATCCTTTAGCGTTCTTCATGCATTTCAGTAGTTTAACCAACTTGTTTTCTTTTTTCTGTATATTTAGGATTATCGATTTTTAAAGTTCTTACTGGGACTAAGGTTCCTACAGTTGTTGATAGAGCAATTCTTTTTGTGACTTCATCTGCTTTTCTGTTTCCTCTAATTATATTGGTTTGTCCAGATTGATATGCTTTGCAGTGTATCACTGCTGTTTATGTTTATTAACTGCTTGAAGTAATTTCATAATCTCTGTACTGTATTTTATAGGGTTCCCTTGTGAAGATAACAATCATCTTTCTTTCTAAATTGCACCATGAGCTTGTATTATTCCAAAAGCGCATTTCGAGTCAGTGTAGACATGAGCCTCCGTTCCTTCTGATAGCTCCAGGGCTCGAGTTAAAGCAATTAATTAAGCCTTCTGAGCAGATGTGTTCACTGGTAGCAGTTTTACCTCTGTTTCCTCTTACCGACAGTGGCGTACCCAGCCTTCTGTTTTTCTTTCACAACAGAGCTGCATCCATCAGTAAAGCTCCCAGTTGGGGTTCTGTAAAGGAGTAACCTTCAGGTCCGAATGGCTGTTTGATAGTTTGTAAATAATCATGCCAGCTCCCTTTCACGTAAAGATAATAATGATGCTGGATTTGGGGCACTAGACACTTTGACTGCTATATCCTCTTGTTCGAGCAGTACTGCTTGGTATTGCACCATCCCGTTCAGGAATAACCAGTAGTGTCCTTTCTGCTCCAGCACCACTGCAACAGTACGTGGCACACCAACAGTAATGTTCTGTTCCAAGGTCAATTTTCTTGCCTCTTATATTAACAGCACAGGAGCTGCCTCTGCTCACAGACGTTCTGGCCATGCAGAGCTTACCTTATCCAGTTGTTCTGAAAAGTAAGCTACTGGTCTTTTCTAATCTCCTAAGGTTTGTACAAGCACTCACAGTGCCTGATGTCCTCTCTAATGTACATAAAGTTCAAAAAGTTTTGTTAAATGTGGGAGACCTAAGGCAGGAACACTCATGAGAGCGATTTTTATTTCATCAAGTCCTTCTTAGCATTCTGGAGTCTATTCCAGTAACTCTCCCGAGTCCTTTCGTTGATTTTGGTGGGGGTAGTGTGGCGATTTGATAGGTCTCCTTTGTTTCAGTCACTGTTTTCCTTCTCTTTGGGATATTTCAAATGTAAGATAAACCACATTTTTTCTGCATAATTTATGTGTTCTTGTGTGACACTTTGTATCCCACTAACTCCAGAAAGTTCAGTAGACTGATAGCTGTCTCTTTACATTCTTCTACAGTATCTGCCCCCAGCAAGATATCATTGAAATCACTGATACTGCTTATTCATCAATATGCCCATCCCTGTATTCAGATCCCAGTCTGGCTCTTGGGCTGGCAGAAAACAGTCCAGATCGTCCCTTGTATGTAGCCTCCCATTCTCCTCTAGAGCTTTTTCCAGCACAGTTCTTTTCCTCTGGCAAAAACAAAGTGTTCAACAGCGCTTGCACATCCCTCAGTCTGGATTATGATTTTCAGCCATCATTTTAAAAGATCAATATGTTTTTTTCTGGATTTTCACAGTAGGACCCAGCAGATTCTTTGCAATTCATTAAATCTGAAGTAGGAAAAGGAATGTGCACGTGCCATCTGGTCCTACTGTCTGTCACAGTGGTGCCAGTATTACAGGGTTCTGTTGTGCTCGATTTCTACGTGCAATAGGACTAAATTCTCCACTCCCTTCACCGCTATTGCCTTTCTCTCAGTCATCAATGACACATCTTCATGATCCTCCATTTTTTTTCAATATTACAAGCAGGACAACACTGAGGTATTTTCTTTTTGTCATCCATTACCATTAATACATTAAAGTTAGATACCAATAATTTACATTTTTTCCTTGTTTTCTGGTCATTTCTCAAAGTGAAAAATCTGTGTATGAGACATCACCCCATTTATCCTGCCTTCTACAAAACATGATAAGTTCCAAGTTTGTATTATGATTCAAAGACTGCATTTCTGGCCATTTCTTCTGATCCTCCAATTTATACTTCAGCCACCATTGAGTACAATATTCTCTTAGTTGTCTCTGTTAGAGGATCTCCACCGCACTTATCCCTGCATTTCAGGATGAATCCTAGTGGGGAGCAAGAGGGGAGACTCGGAGACTGTCCTGTTCACATACTGTTATTCAAAAAGAACATTCTTACCAACCATGCTTTTGTGCACTCTAGTCATCACTGTCCAAACATGCACAAAGCTTACTGAATACCTTTACCGTTGCCCATGCAATGTCTCTTTATCATGCATTGCACCTTTTAGTCACTTTCCACTCCAGACAAGGAGATTACTCACAAAGTCTTCTGAACAGTAGGTTGGTGCATGCTTGAAGTTCAGAGAACAGTTTTTCCCCCTCCAGCAGGTAGCAAGACTATCCAGGCAAGGCTTCACAGCTGTCCCGTCGGGGTCACCAGAAGACCGTTGTCCAAAAAGTGCTTTGTGTGTAATGTATAAATGAAGACACAGTCAGGAGAGACACTGTTTTTTGGCCTGTGGATGTGATTTTTGCTATTATAATGAAGGTGGTTCAGCTAAGGATACATGGACCTTGAGTTTTCTTGCCAAGATGGCAACATCCTCAAAGCATCCCGATTAACGTCCTTCTAAAGGCCTACTGGCTCTGGGATGTCTCTGCTTAAAGGATGCCAAGATGCCAAGTGTTTACTCTTTTGATACCTAATACAACATTAGCTCAGTTTTTAGAGTAAGCTTTCAATGCAGGTGTTGGTAGAAGTTACTTCTGCAGTGTGGGCTTCCCACATCTGATAGACTGAGCTGTCAATTAAATGGTATTTAAGACTGTCTTCTAAGAAGTGTTTTGGAGACTCATCCACTTTTGATGCCTTCTAGGTGCGTAATCTCACTTACATGGTGACTCGAAGGGAAAAAATCAAGAGATCTGTTTGCAAAGTCCAAGAACAGATATTTAACATCTACGCAAAACAGTTGGAACAAGAAAGAGTTTCAGGTATGCTTCAGCATTATCTTTTTCATATGCCGCCACAGGCATACGCATTGAAATGTTTGGTTAGAGGCTAATAACTTATTTTGAAGGACAAGCAAGACCTCATTTATTCTCATTAGAATCATATGTAGTCCATCAGCAGATTGAAAGAAGATCATAAAAATTTGCATAGTTCTAATGGAGGGCACATCTCTGTAGAAACTGGTAAGTCTGTGTTATCCTTGGGGTACTGGATAATGGCTTGCTGCTTCAGGTGCTGTCAGTTGTGACTCTTCTTGACAGAGAGGCCATGACTTACATTCAAGTGCTACATCGTATCTGCTAGGTCTGTTTTATTAATGCTACTGCATTAGTGTTTAGTGTGTGTTTCTTTGCATTGTAGGGTAGTTTTGAAACATCATACTTTTTTCTGCCTAATCTCACTGAAAGTAGTCTTTCCTCCTAGAGGAGAGACTTCAAAGTTACTGTATTAACTTGAATTATCCTCAAAGTATTCAGTAACAAAGGAATTTTAGTTGGAATCAATCACATTTACATGCTGATGGCTTATTTTACCCTGTCTGAGGAGTTTCTATGTCTTAGTGCGTGTAACAGCGCTAGGAATTGTATTTGCTACAGGTATAATTAGGTGTAGGATGGCTATGGGGAAGTCAGCAACATCAGCGTGTTGTGAAACCGGGACATAGCCACGTAGTCTCGATGGAAAGGTGGTAGATAGGCAACCAAATGCTCATTTACACTGAGGAACCTTGTCAGGCACAAGGAGTAGTGTTAAGACATAAAAGTGGTATTTGCCCAGACGTGGATTGCTTGACTTTAACCTAATTTGTTTTACCTTTAGGTGTGCCTTCTTCATTCTCCGCAATGGAAAACGCAGTGTTGTTCAATAGTCCATCTTTGGGTCCCAATGCCCCTAAGATAGAGGATTTGAAATGGCATTCAGCATTCTTCAGGAAACAAATGGGCACATCTCTAACACACTCTTTGAAAAAATCACACAAAAGAGACAGAGAAAGTAATAGCTCTGGGAATAGTAGCAAGTCCACGCTGAGGCAGCCCAGCCAAAGGGGAGATGGTGCAGCTCCAGGAAGCTTTTTAAATTTTGACAAGAGCTTTGCAGAAACACGGATTGTATCAGCACAGCAGAAAAATGGCATAGTTATGCCAGACCACAGAAAAAGAAGAGACAATCTTCCGCAATGCGAGGTAATCAAGACAGAACTAAAGGAAAAAACTTCTAAACACAACCACAAACCACTGAGACCTGCAGAACTCTCTCAGAGGCAATCAGAAAATAAAAGGGCTGTAAACCACTCCAGTGGTAGGTCAGCACCTGGCACGCGGAGGGATATAGTGCCTAAATGCAATGGGGGTCTTGTCAAAATAAACTCCAATCAGACAGTAGTTAAAGTGCCTACGACGCCCACAAGCCCAGTGAAAAACTGGGGCGGATTCCGAATTCCAAAGAAGGGGGAGAGGCAACAGCAAAGCGAGAGCCCGGAGGAGACCTGCCGCCAGAACTCTGGTTACCCCTACCTGGGCGTGGGCAGAGTTTCACCGAAGGATAGGGCAAAAAGCAAACTGAAGCCTGACAGCGAGAATGATGGGTACATCCCTGATGCTGAAATGAGCGACTCAGAAACCGAAGTAGCTGAAAAGAAGTGCAGACAGCAGAGGCTCAGCCCAAACAGCACTATCAGCAGAAGGACGGACATTATTAGGAGGAGCATCCTGGCATCCTGACCGGGCAACGGGGCACCGTGGTCAGTAGTCACTGCCTACAAATCAACTTCACTTTATTTATTGGTGTGAGAGGGGAGAGTTCTTAGACGTGGCTACAGACCGACAAATAGATAACCCATTATTCCTGAGCTGTATAAACATGTTTACATACACTTAAAGCTGGATTTTTTTGTCCCCCCAACCCATTCCGTGACAAGTTTGAATCCCCTTTATTTGCAACTTCCCTGAGTAAGCAGAGAATTGGCATCACTACTAAAACAGGATTTGTGATGAACACTAAAGTAAGTCACAAAATCATCTAGGGGGCTAGGGTGGGTAGGGGGAATTAGGCAGCATCATCCCTTTTCACTAAACTGCACTGTTGAAATTCTCTTCCCTTCCCCTGCTTTCTGGAAAAGCACAAGCTCTTAAATTAACTAGTGTATATTGAATCAAAGATGGTTATTTGTTTAACCATATTGCACTGCTACACCCTGCTACGAAAGGTCACTTGCCTTGGATGGTGGTAGGTCTTTGTCCTCTTTTTGCAGAATGTTTGTTGTTGCATTCGATTTGAGCACAAGCGGCAGCTTAAAACCCTCCGTAAGCTCCAGAGTTGATGTGGAAGTACAAGCCCGAGATGGTAAACTGGAAAAAAAAAAGGCTGCAGCTGCCTTACACTGCAACAGCTTAAAAATACTCAGGCTGCGTGTGGAGAAAAGTCTCCAGCGGCTTAGTTCTGAGAAAGGGGCCAGGCTCGCAGGTTACTGTGCCCCGTGGAATAACCCATGAGCATTTCATTACCTGCCTCCCAAACACCTTGACAATTCAAGCAAAAAAATGCTAAGGCACTAGTCAGTAGGATTTCCCAAAGCCCACTGCATATGCACTAATGGTAACGTATTGGGAAAGCCCGGCTTATGACACTAAAGAGTTAGCTTAAAATGGACATAAGTATATATTTTTAAATAAAATGGAGAGGCAATAAATTGTGATTAGTTCTTTACAGTCAAATGAAGAAAAGTTATTCTATTCTGGACTAGATTTGATGGAAGAGGGAACTCGTATGCATACTTTTTTAATAATTACAACTGGCAATAACAAGGAAGCTATGAGCAATAATATTAACAGTTCATTATGATACTTTTTTTGTACCGAGTAGAGTGCACATTTAACAGTGGATTGTTAGGAGCCTGTAAATTTTGGAATTCTGCGTAGATTTAAGTTAGGTATGCACTGGTTAAAAGAAGGTTTCAGCTGCAATGTGTTAGAGAAACACAGGCATAAAGAAGAACAGCCCAGCCTGCTGTTAACCACGCTCACTTGCATTTTATTGTTAGACCCTTGCCTCTTGAGCAGGGAAGATTTTAAAATACAGTAGAACTCTGCTGTAGCTGAGTCTTCCAGAGGATTCAATCAAGAAAAGGCTTAGTAACACCCCATCTTGCTATGCAAGTTGTAACTTACTTAAATATTTCAACAGAATGTATCCCTGTCGTTTGTGTTTTTAAACTCAGAAGTCTCGATCTTTTGATACCTTTTGGGGTGATGCTGAGAAAACAAAGTTTTGTTGAACACGGTGTTCTTTTCAAAGACCATTGCTGGACCCAGGAATTTGGATTGACCTCGTGACTTGCACACGTTGAAGCCCAACAGGGCACTGGTGAATGTGAAATTACGTAGTTGCTTTTGGGATGCGTTACAATAGAAGTACTTAGTGATCAAAAAGCAGCAGACAGACGGAAGGTAAATGCAGGTAGCTCTTCTCGACGTACAACAACACATTTAAGGCAGGCGATGTTATTTCAGTAAGAAGCTCTCGACCACGTCGGGAATTTGTCAAGCCATAGATGGAATAATCTAAATTCTGATTCTAACCTGTAACCTCACGCCAGTTTGAAAGAGGTACCTTGTTAATTTGCACTATCACGATTGCCAATGTTGTGCAGAATTAATGCCTTACCTGTTTTGCTCCCCGATGTTTAGGTTAATAAGCTTTCTAATGTTTCAAGTTACACTGAACCAAAACCAAAAAAGCGCTTCCCCCCCCCCCCCCCCCAATTCCAGACGCAGTCGGATGGCTGCAGAATGGCCAGCTCGGTAGGATAGTTGTGTCCCCGTGCGCAGCGCTCGGCAGGAGGTGTCAGAGGTACAGCAGTGACAATACAGCACCCCCCATCCTCTGTTGGGATAGAACCATTTGCTGAATTTGTGTTTTTAGGCGTTACCTTCCCTCGTGCAGACTGACCGAGAAACTTTTGATGATGGTTCGCGCAGTGCGTCAGCCCGTAGGCTAGTTGGACTTCTGTCAAGTCGCCCGGAATGCCAGTCATTAGGTTACAAACTCACGTGGATCTCAATGAAGGGTTACACGTGCCGTGTATCGATCTGAATTTGGGAAATTTGAACAAACCGTCGTTACATTTGTAAAACCGTGTACAGAAGATTTTTCACTACGTGCCTGGCTTTGGTGTCCATTCGGCTGAAATTAACTGAGAAGGTGCATGAAGAGAAGCAGGTAGAAACAAAAAGTATATGTAGAGATGACTATTTTATATTACATGGCCCAATCCTGTATTTATTTTCCCCCTTTTTTGAAGTATTTATAAAGACCTAGTCGAAGACAGCTGTATTTTTTGTTAAAATATTCGGTAGAATTGTGCCTTTTTGTCCGTACGTGAATAAATGCTGTACATTTTTGCAATACGCTCACAGCTGTGTTTTAGAACGCGCAGTAATTACTTCGGTTGTGTTTCGCGCGAACACATACTGACGCTTCGGTAAGCGTCCGCCTGGGAGCCGTGCGGGCGCGGCTGCCGCGCTTCCCCGTGGAGGCGGGGCGGTGCTCAGCGGAAGGGGCGGGGCGGGAGCGGCAAGGCCGGGCCGGGCGCGGCGGCCATGGCGGCGATCGGGGAGGAGCGGCGGGAGCGGGATCAGGATCAGGATCAGGAGGGGGGCTGCGAGCACTACCGGCGAGGCTGCCTGCTGCGGGTGAGGTGGCGGCGGCGGGAGCGGGGCGCGGGGCCCGGGGCCGCGCGGGCGCTGACCGGCGCCGTGCCGTTGCAGGCGCCGTGCTGCGGGAAGCTGTACCCCTGCCGGCTGTGCCACGACGGCGCCGAGGAGCACCGCCTGGACCGCTTCCGCGTGGCCGAGGTGCAGTGCACGCGCTGCCGCCTCCTGCAGAAGGTGCGCGAGGGGGCGAGGGGCGCCGGGGGCGCGGGTTGCCGCGAGGGGCGGCGCCGCCATTTTGGGCGGGGGCGGGCGGCGCTCTCCTCACGGCCGCGTCCCCGCGCCCCCCCCGTCCGCCCGCAGGCCCAGCAGCGCTGCGAGGGCTGCAGCAGCCTCTTCGGGGAGTACTACTGCGACGTGTGCCACCTCTTCGACCGCGACAAGAAGCAGTATCACTGCGACGAGTGCGGCATCTGCAGGTGCGGCCCGGCGCCGGGCGTTGGTCGTGGCGGGCGCGGGGCGGCTCCTGAGCCGTGATCGTTCCTTAGGATCGGCCCCAAGGAGGACTTCTTCCACTGCTCCAAATGCAACTTGTGCCTGAGCCTGAGCCTGCGGGGAAAGCACAAGGTGAGGGTGCGCCGGGTAAGGGCCTTAGAAAATACAACAGCCGCGCGTTCTGAGGAACGGCAGCTGAGGAGCCGGGGCCGAGCGGGAGGCGGGAACGGCCGTCCGGGCTTTCCCTCAGCGCCGCGGAGGGCGCGTCCGGGCCGGCGTGGCTGGCAGCCGGGGCTGTGCTGACACCTCGTCCCCTCCTGCCCCTGCACGTTGCTGCGGAGGGCAGATCTGGCGGTGTTTAGCTCCGTTCTTCTTTATTATTGTTGTTCTTCACGCAGCCGCCTGTTAATCCTCAGAAAGTCAAACCTACGTGAAGGCAGTCATGTTTCACGCCTCTTTTCTTATCTGTCTTAAAGGAATTTTTGAGTTTAAAAGGAAACAGGTATCCATACAGCTGTGTAACTTTGTCTTTTCTTTGCGAAGTGCATCGAAAATGTCTCCAGGCAGGATTGTCCCATATGCTTGGAGGTGAGTTGCTCTGCTTTTGGCTTTGGGAACTGTGTTGGGCTGTGTTGAGGACTCTGATGGAACTTAATTGTTTCTTTTTTTTGTCTGATACTTGTCTCAAAACAGGACATTCACACGTCCCGTGTTGAAGCTCGTGTTCTGCCATGCGGTCACCTTCTTCACAAGTAAAGCTTTGCAGATATTTGGGAATTGGGAATACTTGCTGCCTTGTGTATGGCGTGCTGGGCGTGCCTGGTTCCTGAGGGACCGTGCGCTAGAGGATGGGCTCTGCTTCTTCAGGAAGTATCGCAAGAAGGATGTCTTCCTTCTTCATTGGCAAATCATGGTGGCGGAGGAAGATTTGCTCTGAATTTTTCCCATGCTCAGTTTCCTTCTGTTGCGGCTTAGTGTCAGGAATCTCACAGAGATTTCCCCTTTTGGTGCAGAAAGCAATTGCACAGTGTTTTTATGAGGCTGGTGCTAATTTATGTATTAGGTCTTAAAGTCTTTCCCTAGGCACTCTCAAGACCACAGAATACTGCGTTACTCTGCAAAGCCTACCTGCTCCATTGGGCTTGTGCAGTGATGCATAGCCTACTGTGCCTTTGGAAGAATTGATACAGCAGGACTACCCGCTTCCTTTCTTCCTGATCCCCCTGTAACCTCAAGATGGCATTTTCCCTTCTTACTGTTTGTGTTACTGTTTACCTCCCTTGTTTTTCCCTGTGTGCTGAGTTAATGTCCTCCAGACTGAGTCTTCCCTTAGCTACTGCCCATTCTGAAGTTACCTTGTGATACATCTTTTCACCAAACTCAAAGCGCAGAATTCTTGTCGTATTGTTGACTCTTTCATGTTACTTAGCATGGATTCAGGTACTCTTTGTCTCTGCGCGTTTGCCTGCATAACAGATGATTTTGAGGGGAAGCTTTCTTTTCACTTGGACTCGGGATATTTTTTTATCATATGTTCTGGGGATAACTATGAACCTTTCCCCTTTGTTCGGTCCAGATGTGTTACCGGTCAGTAACAGTTCTTCTTACTGAACTTCTCCTTGTGTTTTCTTTTCAGAACATGTTATGAAGAAATGTTAAAAGAGTAAGTAGTTCTAAACCTTTCTTGTGTGGTTGTAGTCCGAGCAGATTACTTGTGGAGGCAATGGTCACAATGGCATCCCAGTACCCGGTAACTTCGGGACAGCTCCTAAAGGGAAAGGAGGCTTTTAATTCTGTGCTCTGATTGAAAGAACGTTTCTGCTTGCTGTGTTTTTCTCTGATTTTGTATGATGAGAAACTTGTTGTTTTGAGTGGACTTGTTCTGTGGTCCTACTCCATTTTCTGAATACGGCTTTTCCCCCTTTTTGCAAGAGGCTACAGGTGTCCTGTGTGCATGCACTCCGCTTTAGATATGAGAAGGTACTGGCGTCAGCTGGATGACGAAGTAGCACAGACTCCTATGCCCACCGAATATCAGAACATGATGGTGGAGGTAAGAGATGAGGCACCCGCTCACACCTCTGCTCTTGGCAGCTCTGCAGCTCGCCCTTGCCAGCAGTAGAGAGCGCTAGGAACTCATCCTGCCTCAGGAGCCAACCTGACTGCTAGGGAATGTTGAGGAAACGTCGTGTGTCGGCGTAAGGTGTCACCGATTGGATTTTGAAACATCAGCACCCTCTGCCCTACTAGGAAAAAAAAAAAACATGGAACAAAACAGCCAGCAACAAAATAAAACCAGAGTGTATCATAGTATCGCACAGTGGAGAAATGGTTTGGTATTTGCAAATATCATGCCTCCTCCTGTGTTGGGTGCTGTCATAGTTAAAAACAGAAATATTTGATTTTGGAGATGCATAATCCAGAGTAACTGCTTTTTTTTTTTTTTTTTTTTTTTTTTTTTGCAAAATAATCAGCTATTGATCTGTGCAAAGCTAGCAAATGGAGATGACTTCTGGGTCCATTTCTTTGTGTGAACTGGGTGCTGCTAGCTGCTAAGACTGAATGAAACTGCTCTGGTTGTTTTAGTTGTATCTGTTCCTGTTTAGACAGCACATCCCGCTGACTCCTGGAGTCGGGATACTGGGGGAGACCTCATTGCTGCCTGTTCTGAGAATGATGTTCGCTTGACTGTCCCACACAGCACCCTAGCTGATGCTGGCAGTTCAGTGATTGCTAAAAGCATAGCTATACAACATTGTTGTTGAGTGTCCTGCTGATGCAACAGCCTCTTTCTTTCTCTCTCTCTCCTTTTCTATTTACATAGATCCTTTGTAATGATTGCAATTCCCGGTCTACAGTGAAGTTCCATCTCCTAGGCATGAAGTGTACAAACTGTGAATCGTACAATACTGCCCAAGATGGAAAATACAAGCAGTCTGTGGAGTAGCAGTGCCTAAGCGATGTGCTGCATATGGCTGGACAAGGAAGACTCTACTGTGGAAGAGGCTATCTATTAAAATAAATCGTCAGTAAACATTATTTAAAGATGTTGCAGCAACAGCGAAGGTGTTCTACTGGTGCAGAGGAGTTCTGCAAGCATTGTCTCCCTCCCTTGTGCATGGGGCCCTGTGTTAGGAAGCTCCCTGCCAAAAGGTGCAGTGCCTAGTGAAGGCCGGTCCCTGGAGAGCAGCACCCTGTAACGGAGTGCTTACCCTGCCAGAGAGGAGGCGGCCTGGGAAAATAACCAGTGAGATGCAGAATGGGGAAGTGCTGTGAGCCACAGCTGTTGGAGCACAGCGCGTTGTGGGGCAGCCAGAGGCTGGGAGCTTAAGGCAGGGTGGAGGTGTAGCTGTTCTGCTCGCAGCTGTTAGGGAAAATCTGTAGCTTTGAGGGCGGCCTTTTGCATACAGCTGACATTGCAAAGTTTTGCATGAGTACGTTTTGTTCCTTTGAAGTGATGTATTTGTTCTAGGGCCTTGGAGGCACCAGTGCAAGCGGGCAGAAAGGGTTGAGCTTGCAGAAATCGCGTACCTTGGTTTGATTTGTTGACATGCATGCAAATGATGTATGCAGAATTCATCTGAAAAGCAGTGCCTGTCTGGGCAGCCCTTGTGCTGAACGGCCCTCCGCAAGTACCACTGCTCCACGTGTCTCTTCGCTCTGATTCCTTTGCCAGCCACAGTTGCATTCACAGTGCTTTGGTGGGTTTTTTTCTTCTTGACTGCATTATTGTCTTGCAAAGGTCTGGGTGTTATTGTGTAGCTTGATGGTTTGATAGTTAATTACAGGCAGCAAAGCACACGCCGTTGCCGTGTCGGGACTGACCCCAGGCCGGCTGATCCACCCAGGCCTGGGGCATCTGAAAGAACTGCAGTTGGTAGAGGCGCTCATCTAGTGCAGGAACCAGGTTTGTGCAGGCTCGTTTCATTTTGGTTTTCTTAATGGTATCTAATTTCATTGTGAGCAGAGAAGCTATGACGTAGAAGTGCTTTTCTTCTTCCCCTCTTCTGTGTGATACGCTGCCTGGTGTACTGCAGACTGAGCCCACGGTTCTTAGTTCTTGAGAATGTCAGAAAGCGCAGTGTCCAAACTGCGTGAAATGCACAAGAAAGTGACTCCTCATCTTTGCCTCGCTCTGTTGTAGAGCATCGCTTTCTCCCAGGTTGAGCCCTTTCTGTTACAAGTGCCGGGAGGCAGATGGTGGCATTACCACAGCTCGCTTTCACTTCACTATCTTCTGCAGCACTGTTCTCACTGCTAAAAAGAAATGTAAAACTGTGTCTTTATTAAAACAACTTACGCAGCGTGGTGCCGTCGGCTCGGATGTTTGTACTGTCTAGAAATACCCGAGTGAGCTTAAACGAGGGTTCTGTGCCGTTCCCAGCTGCCGGGCTGGTGCCCAGCAGGGGCTCTCCTGCACAGAGGAACCTCTGGAGAGCAGCAGGCACCGCTGTGTGCGTGCTCCAGCTCTGCAGAGCTGCGGGATGGCGCTTGCAGAAAGCGTGAGTTTTGTCTCTGGAGCGGCACTGCCCCCAGCGTGCTGGGGAAAGGAGTGAAGTCAGCCAGCAGCAGCGCGGGAGGCTGCACTGAGCCAGCGTGCAGGGAGCGCGCGTCATCCCCCTGAGTCATGGTGACTCCATCAAAACAAGCAGCAGCCGCTGCCAAGCGAGCAGCAAATCAACCGTGGCCTGCTAGGGGTAGATCTGATTAAAATGGATACCAGAGCCACTCGTGCCATGGAGCGAGCCATGCTGGGACAGCAGTGGCTACCAGGACTGAGCATATCTGGGACCGAGCACACTGTCTCTGCCTTTCTGCCCCAGTCCTGTCTGTGTGCTCCCTGCCCCAGCAGGGGTACAAGCAGCACACTGGGTGCGTTAGGCTGAGATGTCAGAAGCCCGCTGATGGGTTCTGACCCAGCAATTGCCATCCCCAGTGCGACTCGTGCTAGCAGGAGGTGCATGTGGGTGGAAAAGTGAAGGCAGCATAGAGAGGTGCTCGTGTGCATGGGCATACGGCACTGCTATGAGAAGGAATAAAGAACGAATTCCTTATTCTAGTCAAAATCTGGGGACAAAGCAGAACAGAAAAACCCTGCAAGCCAGGGAGAACCAGATGCAGCTACTTCTTCGTTAACTCAATGAAATGTGCATTTGAAGAGCTGCAGTGCTCTAGGGCAGCTGTAGGGCACGAGCGATGGAGGCTCTGCTGGCGGAGGCTGAGCGGTGCCTGTGTGCACTGCTGCTGGGGAGCGCGCGCTGGTGGCCTGCAAAGGTCAAGGCTGGATGGATGCATGTCTCCCACCTTCCATTGCCAAACCAGCAAAGTGTTTCCTGTTTTGTTTTTTTTTTCCCTGCAAAAACTATTGGGTAAGTGAGGTGACAGTGTATCGGAGTGCAGATGTGAAGCACTCAGCAGAAAGCTCGACAGCTGAATAGCCTTTCACTGCATTGCTAAAGCTAAAATGGTGCTGGTCAAGTCCACGGCCAGGCAGATTTTATGCTCAATTCTATGCTAATTTTATTGCAGCTAGAAATATTCCTATTGGGGTTTTAATTGCAAGACTAGCATGAAAGAAGGCCCTTGTTGGTTCAGCTGAGCCTGGGGTCTGCAGCTCCATCCCAGCTGTACTTCTGTGTGAGGCTGAGAATGAAAGCATTACCAGTTCTGACCCTTCCCTCTCTTGCTTTTTTATTTGCTGCCGCTCTGGCAAGAGGTTTTCTTCTTGTTTCAAGCTGGGGTGGGTGTGCTGCTCTTGGCTGCTCTTGGCTGCTCTGGTCTGCTCTGGTCTGAGGGTAGTTGGGGTCTTAAACCATGTGGCACTGGGAATACAGTGACAGGAGCTGGACCCCGTGCCATGTGCCGAGTGTGGCACAGACCCCTCACCTCTGCCTGGGATGTGTGTGTCGCACAGCAGAAAGCAAATGGCTTTGGGATGGAGATAAACGTGATGGATAAAGGTGGACGAGGAGCCTGTTTGGGAAGGGAGAGGCTGCGGAAAGAGCTGCCCTCTGCCACAGAGCTGCTAGATGAGGGATCCTTTTGTAGGACAATAACAGCCAAATCCTACGTGCTGCCACAGCCCCGGGGTTGGTCCTCACCTGCTGGGGATGTGGAGGAAGGCAGGGATGAGCAGGCGGGCAACTGCTTTGCGTTGAAGCCACCTCGAGAGCAAGTCCTCTCCCTGGTGCACGGTGAAATGAGGACCAGATGGGGTGGTTGCTGCTGGTGGGAAAAACTCCTCATTCCAGCACGCTGGGGATGCAAACAAGGTCAGAGAGCTATTAATAAAGCTAAGGCCCGCTGAGGAATGTGAAACACAGGGGGGATCTATGGGCTCCTCCCAGAGCCGGATGGGGGCAGCGGCATCTCTGAGGCCGTGGTGCTGCCCCTGCCCCTCTGCACAGATGCCCTCTGTCCTTCCTCTGCAGCTGGAGCGAAAGCAATTAGCAAAGCACTCCGAGTGTCCTTCTTGGATGGGCTCTATTTATAACTGAGCCCTGCCAGAGCATCAGTCAGTCTGTCTGGCTTGGGGCAGGACGCCTGCATGCCCCCCTGATGGTGCTGGAAATGGGTTGATTTCCCTGTTCTTTCTCCTTGATGGTCTCAGCGTGGTGTTGGGGTGGGAGGAAGCTGCACATGGGACTTGCCGCTGTTTTCCTGGTTGCGCTGGTAAGCAGCTTTGTTTTTCTAAGCAGAACAAGAAACTGAGCCCTTGGAGCCGTCTGGGGCTGCTCATGAGGGCAGGCCCTTCTGGTGGAGGTGGCGGGATCCGGGTTGGGCACCAGGAGGCTGCTTGCTGGTGGTGGAGTCCAAGCAAAGCTCAGACCTTCACCCGTTCTGAGCACGAGGTGATGTGGGACCAGGGCAGGAGCAGCTCTGCAGTCCTGAACACATGCTGGTTTCTGCTGAACCAAGCTGGAGATGAACAAACAAAAAAAAGCTAAAAATATCAATGCCCGAATGTTTCTGCAGCATCCAGGAGCACGGGCTGGTTGGGCTGGAGGCCAGGTTTTTGTTGGAAGTTTTTGCGAGCTGTGAGAGCTGAAGGAGAGAGGGCTTCCCTGCGCCTTCGCGTGGGGACAGCTTGAGAGATGACCTTTAAGTGACAGCTGAGGATGACAGTAGCGCAGTGGCGTGAGCTAGATGAGCTATGGGAATAAATTCCGTGACCCTTGGCCCTCACGTTGTGATTTTTGTGTTGTTTTTTGGTAAGTAACAGTTTGATGCTGGAACCGTAGGAACATAGAGCCGTGAGCTGTAGGGACCATTCTGGTGGTTGCACTTGACGGTCTTGGGGGTGCTTCCCAACCTAAAAGCTTCTATGATTCTGCACAGGGCAATGTCAAGCCGAGGCTGTCAGCTCTGTCCGAGTCACTGCGCGCTTACCGTGGCACTTGTGCCATCGGTGGAGATGGAGATGGCTCCTGGATCGTGAGCAAGCTGCTCTTACCTGAGTGTTAATTACCTCATCTAACAAGTGACTGCAGCCAGCACCTGTCTCAACGGCTGGCTGACACGTACACCATTAACCCCGCTGAGAATTTGACAAGATGGTGCTCGCTGAATGGCCACGAGTGCCATAGTTTCAAAGGAGAGGAACTAAAGCACAGTTGGCAGGGTGGGATGGAGCAGTGGCAGCGACACTGACACGATGGCCTCCTCAGTGCCTGTCTGGGTAGGGCGAGGCGGGGGACCTGCAGTGGGACGTGTCCTCAGCGCTGCTGTGGGTACGCGCTGTGCTGGGAGCAGCTATGCCGGCTATTTATTTTTGAATAAATAAAGTATCTCAGAGATGGGGAATCTGGCCAAAAAGGGGGAGGGGGAAGCTTTTGGAAAAATCAAGAGGCTACTGCTGTTTTTGTAAATACATATATATAGTTTTAAAGCAGGATATCTATGCCACGAGCTTGTTTTAAAGGAAAACAAATTTAAGGCACGTCTTGGCTGTTTTTTTTTTTCCCTTTGTGTTGCCATCGTGCCTTGGGAGGCGTGTGGGGCATGGCCGCAGGCAGCGCCGGAGGCCCTCACCTCTACAGCAGCCCCTCGCAGAGGCTGCTCTCACGACGAGCCACCTTCATCAAGCAGCTCTGCTGGCTCGGGGTGGGCCCTGACTGGGGCATAGCACCCTGGGCACAGCGGGACACAGCCCTGCCGCCTCCCCCAAGGAGCCTGGCAGGGTTTGTCTGTGCAGAGCTGCTCCAGAGAAGCTGGAGGAAATGAAATAATGTGAAGACAGTAATTACCTTCACTGTACTTCATCACAAAATCAAATCAAAGCCATCGCTGCTGAGTCATTTCTTTTATAGGGCTTTTTTAAGGCACGTAAAATGTATACGAACATCTGAGTTAACAGGAGTCCTTGGTGTGCCCAGTGCTAACTTCAGGAGATTTCAGCCCCCTAAGCTGGAAGCCGATAACAAGAGTTATGAGGAGTGGCTGAGGGAACTGGGGCTGTTTAGTCTGGAGCAGAGGAGGCTGAAGGGAGGTCTCATTGCTCTCTACCACTACCTGCCAGGATGTTGCAGCGAGGAGGCTGTCGGTCTGTTTTCTCAGGCAACAAGCAATAGGACTTGAGGAAACTGCCTCAAGTTGTGCAGGGAGGGATTAGATTGAATGTCGGGAAGAATGTCTCCATGATGAGGGCCAAGCACTAGAACAGGCTGCCCAGAGTGGTTGTGGAGTCCCCATCCCTGGAGGTTTTTAGAAGATACGTGGATGTGGCATTAAGAGACGTGGTTTAGTGATGGGACTTGGTAGGTCAGACTGATGGTTGGACTTGATGCTCTGGAAAGTCTTTTCCAACCCAGAAGATGCTGTGATTCTAGTAATTTACTTTTGGGCTGGGACACTTCTGGCCATGAGGCCAAGTAAATCCATATATCCCAGCTCCAGCACATTGCACTTTTTGTAGTAATCTGGACAAAATGTAGGCATGGTGGCCATTCTCCGAGCACCAAAGTCCTGATTTTGGGACAGAATAACATCTGTGGGGTTGCATCTGTCAGGATTGAGGCCGAAGGCAGCCACTGTGGGAGAACTGCTCCTCCCAAACATCGCCAGAGCTGGCGATTCCAACCTCTGCATTGTCTCCCCTCCCTTCCTCAGCCCCACTGAAGCAGACAGCTGGGAATCAGGGCCATCTGGCAAAAAAGAAGTGGACCCTGTTATAAAGTAGCAGGGAGTCTCAGCACCCCAAGAGCAGACAGGGAGGCATTTTGGATTTGCACAGGTTCTGCCCTGTATTGCTCATGGAAAAGAGCACTCCCTCCTGGGGTGTACCTGCTAGGAAGTATTTGAGCCCCTAAACATAAGCCCAGAACAGAGGGTGTCCCGGGACCCACTGAAGCACATATTCGAGCAAACATAAAATACTAGGAAATACAAGAAAGAAAATGCAAGAAAGGAGAAACTGTATCATAAAACTTGCCCTATGTATGTCGAAAGTTTGACTTTGCTCAGCTGGCTGGATTTGAAGGTGTAGTTATCAGCAGATTTTTTTCCTGTTAACCCATCTGCTTTCTCCCAGAGCCAGCATGCTCCACCAAGGGACTGTGAGCTTGTTGTGGACCCATTTTCTAGCTGATGCTGGAAAAGGCAATGAATGAACAGTGCCCTTTCTGCACAGGTTGTGGTCTTAATTATCGCTATTTTCTCCTGATCATTCTCAGCACCTTGGCTAGTTTTCTTGCCTGTGGTTACACCTGCTCCAAATCTGCTGTGCCCTTCAGCACAGGGTGGAGAGGATTCCAGGTGCATGAGATATCTCAGAGAAGGACAAACCTTAGGGCTGTGCAGTGCTTTAGTGACATTATCTGCTTTATTTGCTATTTCTGATCCATCTGCATTAAAAAAGAATGAGGAACTGCTTGGTATCCACAGCTCATCACTGGAGGGCAGCATCTGTGCCACCAAGCCCAGGTGAGAGGTCTCCACACTGAGGCGGACCTCATCTGCCTGATGAAGGCTCCTGAAGAGGTGATGAAGTTTTCTCCACAGCGTGGGGCTGTGAAGGTGCTGTGGAGAGCCTGCTGTGTGGCGGTGACCATCCCCTTCCCAAGAAAAGCCCCCTGCTCCAGCATTCAGCCGGGTGCTCAAGCATCATGGCCAGAGAAAGGCTGGAGTTTCAGATCTGAGCACACACACGGCTTGACCTGCCACAGAGCCAGCAGTAATGTGGTCTTGCCCATCTCAATTGTCCCCTGAATGGACAGCTTTCTGATGCTGGTCCCCAAAAAGCGAGGGGTTTAAACACAGAGCTGCCAGCCCACCTGCTCTTGTAGAAGCCTGTATCTACACTACAGCATTTAAAGATGAAACCAGCCATAAACCACCCAACCCCCTTTTCTCCTTGTCAGTGTGTGCAATTAGCTGTAAAAAACTGAGGATGAAAATGGCTTCAGTGCATTTTAGAGGACAAGAATTTCAAGGATGAAAAATAGTGCTGCAAAGCAAACAGCTATGGGTGCAGCAGTGGGGTGTTTCTTATCCCAGAAGTGCAGATGGGAAAGACGCCTTTCCCTCAGGCTCCCACACTGTGTTTGGGGAGAAAAAAAAAAACAAAAAAAAAAGAAAAAGTGAAATGACATGCTTCTGTGCATAAACACACAAAAGGAAACAGCAGGAGAGTGAGCAGTCATATAATTGCCCATGGTGAGCTACCACAGGTGAGGGAAGGCATGGGGTTTTGCAGTGGGGCAGCGCAGGGAGGTGATCTTGGAGGGAGGGGTGCATAAAGCAATGGGACACTCCACGTTTCTTCCGGGGATAACGCAGGGCTGCCGTCTTCTGCCTTTGCCTCCCCCACCCCTCTCATGGGGAATTTGGGTTTACTGGGCTAGCAGCAAAGGGGCTGACCTGCCCCAGGTCCCCCTCCACTGCCAAAGCAGCACCCACCCCCTCTTATCAGAGAGCTTCCCACGCAAAGCGCCAACACTCGAGTTTATTGCGGGCGCTGTGCCCCTGCCCTGCAGCCACCCGCCTCCTGCTGGGCCTGCCACGATCCGCTCATGGTGGCAGCAGCTCGGCCTCCAGGCTGCGACCCAGCACACGTGGTGGGGACAAGCAGCAGGTGCGTGCTGGGGAAGCGCTGATAAATAAAGATCTTCTCCTGCTAGGAGTCGTCGTAGAGGGGGTTGTTGTAGTTCCCCCAGGAGCTGTAGTCGTGGTCATCCAGCAGCCTTCCATAAGATGAGTGCCTGTGGGGAACATGGCACCATGTTAGCCTGCAGAAGGCAAAATGGGCCAGGGGTGCTCACATAGTGGGCCAAACAGCTGTCATCAAACTCCTCAAAGCCCAAATGTGTTCTTCAGAGCGGCAGGAAGAATGCCCAGTGCTTTGCCACTGCATGTATGAGGAGGACAGCATGGAGCCTGTGGCACTTGCAGTGTGGGCAGCAAGGAGCTGGCCAGTGCACAGCTACGGGAGCTCTGTTTATTGTATTTTTTTTAAATGCTTTGGTCATTTATTAGTTCTTCTACTGTGGGGTAAAATGAAAAAAAAAATGCACTTGGGCCTTCACCACTTGGCTTTTGAGGTACTTCTGTAGAAGGCAGTTTGCCACCAGCACACCCCACCTCGACCAACCGCCTACAGAACACACCAGAAATGGCAGTGGGCAAGGATCACCACCTTCCCGTGCCCCCCTGGGAGGGAGAATGAGCCCACGCCATGTTTTGGGGAACACCTCACAGTAAACAGGAAGGTTGGAATTAGGATGACCTTATGCCATTCAGTGATTCCGTGATTAACAGGAGACCTTTGTTCATCTAGATCTTGTCAAGCCACGATGCTGCTTATTGCCACAGGCACAGCGAGGCGCAAGGCAACAGCTTGCCTTGGGGATAACTGCTGTTTACAGCTGCATGCTGAGCAGCATCTCTGGCATTTGAGCGAGGCTTTTGTAAAGCAACAAGGAAAACCTCGGCTTTCAATAGGGACACGATGCAAAAGACTGGGACTCAAGGCCCTGCAAAGGGCCAGCCTTACCTGATCTTGAGGTACGCCGCCGCCCCAAAGACCAGCACCACCACCACGATGACTGTCACAGTTATGGCCACAATGCTACCTGCAGGGAGCACCAGAGAGGGCAACGCTCAGATCTTGGTGCCAGCACCAGATACATCTCCTACACGGGCATCCCTGTGATGCTCCATAAAAAAGCCCTTCTGGAGGCTGCTGGGCCCCACTCTCCTTATGCATTGCTCCCTTCCCATAACACAGGGCAGGTGGATTTGGGATAAAACAACAGTGTTTTCTCCACTACTGCAGACCCAGAAGCCCCAGATCTATCATTTAGTTTTTGACCAGAAGTTTTAAAATCATCTCAGTGTGTGCTTTGGTAAAAAGATTTTGGGGGTCCAGCCGCCCCCAGCAGAGATCTGCTGGGCTTTCCTTGCAAAATCCAGCCCTTGGGGTTGGACCTTTAAAGGCACATTCCAACCTAAACCATTCTACGAAATCTGGGCTTTTTTCTCGGTGTTCCTGCCAGCATCAGGCAGCACCGAGTGCCAAGCCAGGGCTGGAAGCCAGGCAAGGAAGAGGCTCCAGCCACCTCCACCTTCTGGCCCTTTAACCCCTCTGGGCTCTCTGGAGAGAAGAAACATACATCTTCCCAACTCCTAACTCATGGTCAGGAGGCTTCCTTCCTTTCCTCCTCAAATGTTTCAAGTCATCTTTGCAGCCAAGGGTTTTATTCACATCTGAGTGTTTGAGTGTGGGTATCCACAAACCCTTGCCTCTACAGATGATGCAGGCTCCTCCAGGGAGTACATCAGGAGAGTTCAGCTTTGCTCTCAAAATACAGTGAAAGTGAAAATAAGTGAAAAATAACTGGAAAAAGAAGTTGTAACTGGCAAGGGCAGGAAAAAAAAAGTTACATACATATTGTGTGCACACAGAGAGGGGTGCTGCTCACCTGCGCTCAAGGCATGTGGGACTTCTTCTATGGTGACGCCGGTGGAAGGGGTGCTTTTGCCTTCTTCAGCCATGCCCTTGGTTGGGCTGGCCACAGTCACTGAGGGGGACGTTGGCTCCACGGCCAGGCTTGATGCCACAGCCAGCATCCCTGGGGAAGGGATGTCCTTCGTCAGCGCCAGTGGCTGGGTGGGGATGGCTGGTGAGAGCAATGCTGTCCCAGGGGATGAGTGCAGGGTGCTGCTGTGAGGGGAGGAAGAGGAGAAGGATGCAGGTGTGCCCACAGGGCTGGGATTTGTCCCCACATCTGTCGTGCCTCTCGTCACGCTGGCATGTGCTGTCCAAGGACTCAGGACTGTCTCCAAGGTTGGTGGCACCGAGCTGGGGGCCACTGATGGGCTGTCTGCTGCAGTGACAGCGCTTGTGGGGGTGGAGGCAGGGGACAGCATGGCCGTGGTGCTCCCATTGTGGCCACCCGCCTTGGAGGACACTCCATTACCGGTGGGTCCCGCAGTTGTCAGAGGTGTAGACTGGTGGGAAGCTGCTGTGGGGACAGACGTGCCCCTCGAGCCTGGCCCTGCTGATGTCCCCATCACTGGGAAGGGGGCAAGGGATGGTGTTATGGGGTCATCACCAAGTCCTGGCAGGAAGAAAAACAAGCATTAGTAACTGGGAAATCTTTGTGAAGTCTCTGTGGCCATCACGACAACGGTAATGGAGACTTCCTTCTCCACAGCTCCTAGAAACCCAAAGCCAGCCAAAATCCCCATCATGAAGAAAATGGTGGAAAGGAGGGGATTCTTCCTACTCATGTTCCCAGGCAGTGGGTTGGAGGAGCTCAACACTCTGGAAACCCCCATCCCACATATCCCAGCCCATTTCCCTTCAGGGCTCAGCTCCTATCCCAGGCTGGTACCCCTGTCCGCAACACCCCTCACAGCAGGCAGCAGCAAGCACCACGCAGCTGGGAACTGTGACACAGGATGCTTCTTTCTTCCATCACTGTTTCCTTGTGCATTCATTCATTCATCTCCATTTCTTAACATGAAGATGAGTCATTCTTTCCCCTGTCCCCACCAGCGGCTGCTATTTTTTTCTTCCTCTCTTTTCTGTTCTCCTCAGGGCCAAACTCAGCTCTGAGCCACCACTAGCAGCTCCATGGGCACAGCTAGGCTGGAGGAAGAGTGTGCCAGCAGCAAGTGACATCAGGGGGAATTTTTATTCCCATGCTCTCACTTATGTGTAACCCCACAGCATCCTAGTGTGGGGCTACATGAGAATGGAGGACAAAAATTTCAGGACAATACTGATTTTCGTTGCCATCCTTAAGGCCAGTTCTCCCAAAGCCCCTCGCTGCTAGCACCAGGAGAGCTGGCTCCAGCTCCACCTGAGGTGCCCCTTGCCACAGCCTGGGGAAGGCAGCCATCAATTCCCATGGCCCACAGCAGGTGGCACCTGAAGTCCCCAGCTGGGTTCACCAGGAGCACTGAGCAACACCTTCCCCAAGCAACAAGTGCGGCCAAGGCAGCTGGGAGGGTTCAACACTGCAAGCTGCATCAACACCAAGTCAGCCTCCCTGTCAGCAGGCATTGTTAATTCCAAAACACAATTGCAGCAGCGGGCACATAAGCCTCTGTGAAAGAAGGTGTAGAACACGCATCCACCATTTTAGGAGCTCTGCACCAGTGGTGGCCAAGCTAGGGCACAAAGCAGCTGCCAGGTGGTGGCTGAGGATGTAGACATGCTGACAACCCGAACCAAGCATCCCTTCAGGCCTGTGGTTCTTGAGATCAGGGCTGGATCTGCACCTCAACTGCTTCGAAGTAATGCTTCCAACATATTTACTGGGGCACGTCAGCCAGGTGCAACTGGACCAGCAGGTTACAGGCTGCCAGCCCAGCTTCTCACAGGATGTGTTGCTGCTCCACCAAGACCCTCAGTGGGCTGGTGGCACCTTGAGCAGTCTGTTAGCTCTCTATGAGGAGAAATGCTTCGCCTTTCATGGAGAGGAGCAGCTCACTGCCTCCCTGGACCCCTCGCTGCTTGCTTAAAGCCTCACTCCAGATACCAGCCAGACTTGTACTGAAGAGGCACTACTGACAGGTAGTGTTTGCAGGATTACCCGTGCACATAAAGAAAGCCATCCCATGCTGAATGTCGAGGACGGCTGAGCTCCTTTGCAGGAGAAGCATCCCTGCTCCTGTTAATCACCAAGAGGGAGACCAGCTGTGGGACAGCTTCCCTCTCAGTCCCTGTGGATTCAGAAATTCAAAACACATCCTCACCTCTGCTTGGTTTTGGGGTTTACCCAGTGTCTATGTGTCTTTCAGGCCAGCAGCACCACCATGGTCTGCCTGAACGTCTGGGGCAAACTGGTAGGGATCCTGCAGAGCTGGCAGCGCCGCTGGCCAGGATGAGTCAGAAAGCTTCCGATAATATCGACATGGCACAAGTGCAGCTGGCCTCACAGCCAGGTCTGGGTGCAAGCCTCGACCGGGCACTCATCCCCAGCACATCACAAGTCACAGACCTTGCACTCTGCTGGTCCAGGGGTCCCACTGGCAACCTCGGGTCCTTCCCAAGAAGCCACCACATCCCACAAAAGACAGCCCATCCTCCTGGTGCTGGGTGGCATGCAGCAAACCAGCTCCTCTACAAGCACATCTGAAAAGGTGAAGAAATGCTGAGGTGGTGGTTCCCTTGTTTGCTCAGAACCTAGGCTGCAGCTGTGAGCAGTAGCCAGAAGAGTGCACTGGAATAAAGGATTAAAAAACACCAGAAATCTTCCCTTCAGAGCATATGATTTCAGAGGCAGGCAGGGGTTGTCAAAGCAACTGGAAGGACATCAGTTATCAAAGGATACCATGCATAGATCAACGCTGAGAAATTTGCCCATCTGATTCCCTTATGGCAGCAACTGCCCTGCTGGAATCTGGATGGGAGCAGAATAGGATGGGGAGCACCAAGTAGCCATGCACAAGCAGCAGCTTAGCACAGCATCTTGCACCACCCACCTTCCAGCCCCTCTAATACAAATGCTTTCATTTTCAAGAGCATTAATCACAGTCACCTGGGAAAACCCAGGGAACACCACTGAGTGTGTGGATTGATTCCTCTCCTACTGGCATGCTGCTGGCCCGGTTCCTGCATGGCAAGCAGAGGTGATGTCTCACCCTCACACAAGCTAAGCTCTGCTTTAGCAGCACATACCTAGCCTGGGCTGGGAGCCTCATTAGCAGTGCATTGCTCATCAGCACTCAGGGCAGGCTGTTAGGCTGTTACACCAGCTGAGAGGCAACACGAAAACAAGAGAGCACCAGCCCAAGAAAAATGAAATCAGACACAACAGCTGTGCCACAGCAAGCCAGCACCCAGCAAGAGGTGGAAATGGTGCTCTCAACCAGCTTCCGTTTGACATGCTGCACCTGATACAGCCACCAGACGGTACACCACACACCACAGACCTAACCCACTTGGGGAATGCAGCTCTCACCCCACATTAACCCAGATCCATGGGGGGATGCTCCCCAGCCATCACGTTTTGCTGTGTGCCTGCCTCAAGAGTCGAGTGGTACCGCTTTGGGGAATAGCGTGGCTGTTTCTTTCTCTTCCTTCCCAGCAGCTTATCTTGGCTACAACAGCTCCCACACTTAACCTAAACACTCTTTCTCAAAAATGGGAATGCAGTTCACCCAGAAGAGAGCCCCCTTGGCTGCCCAGAGCACACCTGTTTCATGCAGCAAAGCCAGGTGCCACTTCCCATCCCAGCAGCTGCTGTGGGACAGGTACAAATAGAAGCACTTGGGTAAGACACAGCATCATATTTTTTAGCTTGTAGATCTAGGTTTTTATTTTGTAAGAAAAAATTAAGGGCAACCTCAACATCTGCCCGCACGATCCCCCTCAGAAGCAGATGCTGCCCCAGCCCCATACAGCATGAAGTGCTGGGGGCTATGAGCAGTGTGAGGCCCTATTACAAAAGCTACTGGCTGCAGCTGCTGGTGCTGCTGAGAATATATGGAGAGCTTTATGGGTGATAAATTATAAATGCTGGCAGTGCCATGTGAAAATACATAGCTCGGGATGGTTTATTCATGCAGTGTGTTTGGAGAAGCAGCTGACCCTTCCAAACCAGGAGTGCTTGCTCTGGATGAGGAGTTCAGAGGTTCCTTACCCACAGATCGCACGCTATGCAAGCTCTCAGCAGGAAGCAGCAGAGTCACCCCTGACTCCCCTGCTCCTACAACACGCAGTGGTTTATTGCTGTGTAGAGCAGTAAAACAGTATATATTTAAATATAGGGCAAAGGTTTCCTGCCTGTAACCTTGCTAGTTGAGTCTTCATCTCTGTGGCCAGTGCTTTCCTGTGCTGTTCTGCTGCTCCTTCTCCTTTTTTGCCATCCCTTCTCCTTGCTTGTGGTCAGGTTATGGTGCTTCTGCTTCCCAGCCTGACATTGGCAGCCTGCAGCTGTGGTGCAGAGCTCCCCAGTATGAGCACATGCAGGCAGCACTGGTTCCTGCCTGGATTCCAGCTTCCTCTTTGAGCACTAGGAGCTGGGTAGCATCACCTCCTGCTGCACAGCTAGGTCGTGCTGACAGCCCCACAACATCTGGGGAGGGCGGTGAGGGGAGGAGGAAGATGGGATCCAATGCCAATGCAATAACAAAGCTTTCAGTGAAAAAAAAAAAAAAAATGCCTAGTACTCAGATCACATGTACCCTCGGTTGCTTTGACTTAATGGCTAGCTGGGCTGGCTTCCTGCATGGTCATTAAATGGGTTAAGCCTAATTACTCCCAAGCCCGAAGCTTTCTGTAGTTCAAAGAAACAGGCACGCAATGGAAACAAACATGCTGTCTGCATCCGTCACTGGCTCTCCTGTGTCTGTCTCCTTGGGAGAAGCTGTTCCAGGCATCCCCTGCCTGCCTGGGTGCTGCCTGGGGACAAACCCACAGGGGTCTTGGTGCAGAGCGGTCACTGTCAGGATATTTCCAACCCAGGGAGCAGCAGCTGCCTCCCTGTGGGCAGCCCAAGGGGTGAAGAGGATGGAGGGATCCTCTGGCTCTGGCGGTCCCTGTCCCCCTGGGACGATGAGGGGATGCACCTTTTGTGATGAGTGCTGTCATGGGGGGGTAGCAGCTGTGGGATACAGTCCCCCACTAGGGTCAGTGTCCACAGAACTTTGCTTTCTGTCTTGCTGGTCCTGAGCTGTGACAAAGAAGGAAAGAGGTGCTGAGATGGGTCTGACAGGGCTTTGGTCTGGTGTCCCACAGTGAGGCTGTGAGCAGATGAATCTAACTTCTGAGCACGGGAACAGCAAAAACTTCCTCCTTCTTTTCTCAAAAGCAGTGCGAGAGGTGCTATTATCTCATAGGGGCAGGAAGAAGCCTGGTGATATTTTGTACTTGCCCAGCTGTGTTCTCCCTGTCGCTAACTCCTGAAGAATGAGCTCAAAGCATACTTAAATAATAATTTTTGTACAGGTGGTTGGGTTGTTTTTGTTTTAAAGGTGGAAAAGTCTGGGGTTTCGTTTGTTTTTGTTTTTCTTGTAAATACTATTTCAGTGGAGAAAAAAAAATATGTACATAGGAAGCATCCAAAAGATTTGTGCTCGTGTGGAAGCATCCCAAGAGGCACAGAATAGGACTCCTAGGAAATTTTCCAGGGGTCTTCCACAGGGTCCCACTGATGCTGCTATGGGATGCTCTAAGAACGGTGCTGGCTTGGCTTGGGCACTGGGAACAACTTGTTCCCAGCCTCAGCACTGCCAGCAGGCGCAGGTGGGACGCTCGGCTGGAGATGTCCTAGGAACGGCTGACCTGCTGCGGACCGTTTGGCCCCCGAACGGCTCAGCGCTCCCGCACCTCACCGAGCCGGGCACAGCTCGGTGCCGCCGTGCAGTATGCAGCTCAGCGCTAAAACGCTTCGCCCGACGCGTTTGTCCCCGTGCGCACGGCTCGCTGCTCCGCCAGGCGCTTTACCGCTCCCCGGGCTGCTCCTAAAGCCTCCCGAGGGCCAGGGATGCTCCCGGAGCGCGTCCCTGTGCCACTCCGTGGGTACCCGCGGACACGCGCGGCTCCGGGCTGGACGCATCCCAGCCGCCCCACCTGCCCCCGGGACCCATGGCCGGGGTGACTGCTTCCCATAGAGCCTCGGAGCGCCCCAAGGACGACAAGGGCGAGCAGCGGGGTGGCCCCTCGCGTTCCCCTCCCACGCTTGTCCCTACCGCTCACCTGCGGGCAGGAGGAGGAGGAGGGCGAGGAGAAGGCGGCAGCAACAGCCCATGATCCCGGCGGCGCGAGCAGCCGAGGACGGAGGGACGGAGAGTCGGAGGGAGGAGGCGTGGGGAGGCATCGCCCGCCCCGCTCCCCGCCCCTCTCCCCGCCCGCAGCGGCACCGAGTGCGCAGCGGCACCTGCTGGCACCGGCACCACGCAGCCCCGCTCCCTCCCCGCAGCATCGCCCCGGCTGCAAAGCCCACGCGGGGACCGTGAGAAACCTCGGAGACCTGTGCCGGGCACCGTCATCTGGCTCCAGCTGCCATCTGCGTGGCCGCCTCCGCTTGGTCTCACTGGCACGGATTGCCCCCGCCTAGTCTCGTTGGCACGGTCATTAGCAACAGATTCTTTGGCACTTTGATACTTAAAAGGTTCTCCGACTTTTTTGTTTGGGGAATTCATCCGCCATCAGCTCCTCCTGGTCTCCTGCGCCTTCTCAGCTGGGAGCCTCTTCCATCTCTGCGGGCAGAGGGACATGGCTGAGATGCAGACGGCTGTCTTAGCAGTGCAGCTGGCAAGGTTTAAAGGGGTGAAATCAAAAATGTTGAGGAGAAAGAGGATGCTAAGGAGGAAAAGAACAGTGAGCTTGCTAAGCAGGAAGGAGTGTTGAGTTTGGGGAGTTCTAGAAGAAGTAGTGCACAAAAGGCGAATGGTGGAAAGAGCTGAGAAACCCGGCCCTCGGGTGGCGTGCACGAGGCACGGTCATACATCCGAGAGCCGACGCTTGGGAGACTGCAGGAACTACAGCGTGCGGTAAATATAGGATGTCCGAACTAGTGCGCTGGAAATAGATAGGGTTCCCCTAACGGAGGAGGCTGCGCACACCCTTCCTGCCGGGGGCCCACACAGCCCGTGCCGAGACACCCGGGTCGAGGGACACGGAGGCCACCGGGGCCGCCCACCAGCCGGGCGGTGCAGGAGCGGAGCCCCGGCGGGCGGCCAAGCGGGGCGGCTGCCAGCGCCGCGTTCACAGCCGCCATCCCGCGGCGTGAGGTCACCGCTTTCTTTCCAGTCCGTCATTCCTCCCCCTGAGCTCATGAGGGTGCGGACGAGCCGGGAGGCCGCCCCGGGGACGTGCCACCCTCTTGGCACCCGCGGCGCCGCACGGCAGCCCGAGGCTCCGCGTGAGGGTGTTTGGACGGGTGCGAACGAACCCCCTTTCCGTAGCGCCCGGGCAGCCTGCGGGGGCGCGGACCGGGAGATCCCCTCCGGGGGTCCCACCCGTGGGTTTCCGCGCCGCTGGGGGGAGTAGCAGCAGCAGGAGGAGGAGCAGGAGGCAGAGCCGCCCCCCAACCCGCCCCGTCCCGCCCCGCCCCGCCGCGGCCGCCGGGCACCGGGCACCGGGCAAGCGGAGGCTGCGGCGCGCATGGAAGCGGCGGACGCCCCGGTCCCGGGCGGCGGTCCCGGCCCCCTGCTGCTGTGCTTGGCCCTCGCCTCCGGTAAGCGGCGGCACCGCGGCGGCGCGGAGGAGTCTGTCCCGGCACCGGGCTCGCACGGTCCTGGAGTGCTCGCACCCTGTGCTCCCCGTCCCGTCCTGTCCCGTCCCACCCCGTCCTTCCCGGTACCTACCTGTCGCCATCCCCGTGCCCCGCATGTCGTGCCCCGTGTTCCCTCCCCGGTCCCGTCCCGCTGCTCCCCGAGCCGAGTCCCTCGGGTTGAAACCTCCCCGGAGGGGGAATGGGACGCTTCTGGCACCCCGCAGCGGGACCCTGCCCGCGGGCAGCCTCAGCGCTGGTGGACGTTTGGGTGCGTGGACGTGTGGACGCGCGGACATGTGGATGTATTTTGCTGTCCTAAGCAGCACCAGCGATAGAGGATACTAGGCAGCGAGTGCCTGCCCGACAGGTGCCCGTGTTGGAGCAGAGGCACTCCTGCAGCACTAAATGAGGAGGCATCCTGCCCCACAGCCTCCCTTAGGAAGGCACTTGGTTTAGCTGCTTTCAGGGGCAGCACAGCCCTAGTGCCACCCATCACCCCCATCTACTGGGTGGATTTCGGGCAGCGGGCAGCCCCCTGGGTCCCAGATGTGCCCGCTGCCGTGAGCAGCTGGGGCTCGGCCCTTTGGCGGGGCTGGGTCATGCTCTGCCCAGCCCACACCCACGCAGGGGAATGGTGCCCGACCTGTTTTTGGGGCTGTGGTGCCCAGCATAGGAAGATAGAGACTGTGGGATCCAGCCTTGGAAGGACATCTGTGGCGGGTGGGCTGAGAGCTGTCTGCCAGAGACCCCACAGTGCTGCCACCACCCACATCATCCCCATGCCACCACCCTGCTGAGGGGAGGCTGCCTGCGGGAGGCTTGCAGAAGGAGGGCAGCTGTGGCAGCTATTTGCCGTAAGGGTGGGGAAGCTGCCCTGCCGGGGTCGTCCCGCGCTGGGGTGAAGTCAGCCCGCAGCTGGTGCTGGGGGGGCAGCCGGGCCTCAGCTCTCATGCTGGAGGCTGCACCCGAGCCTATTGGCGCTCAGTCACACGACGTGTGCTGTTATAGCAGCGCTGCCTATATATAGTCCGGAGGGACACGGGTGCCAGGAAAGGCTCTGCTGCTGGCTGCGGGACTCAGGAGCCTGCCCACTCAGTCCCTCTGCCACTGCCATGGGGCCCTCGCAGGCAAGCCAGGTGGCCCAGAGGCACAGCACAGCTGCCCACCCTTCCCCACAGGATAGGGATGTGCCCCTGGTGACACGCTGCTGTGGTGAACACCAGCCCCACCGGCAGGACCTGTCCCGTGGGAAGTGTGGCTGTGCTGGGTCATCGCTGGTGTGCTGAGATCTCATTACCACACCACCATGCAAACCGCCCTAAGGCTGGGGCCAAGGTGGCTGTCCCTTTCCCATCTGAGCCCATGAAGTGGCATAATAGGGGTGAGTGCCTGGGTTTGCCCCATGATGGATGTTCCCCTGCAGCAGCAGGAGGGATGTCACAGTACCTGGTGCTGGTCTGGTGACGCCTGAAGCCACCAGGGCTGGTTTACAGCTCAGCTACCTCCCTACTTCTACTGCTAACACGGTTTTTGGACAGCCAGGCTCTTCCAAAGGGGCCACCCGGCTACCTGGGGCTCTGCCAGCTAGCCACCCTCATGTCCCCCAAACCCTTCCTGTTGGCTTCTGCCCCTCTGGACCCCCCAGACCACACCATCACGGCATGGGGAGCGTGCAGGCCGCTGGCTGGGTGCCCACAGGCAGGAAGCAGCACCCCTCCCTCTGTGCCTGGAGAAAAGCTGATGCTGGCAAGGCAAGGGATCCCCTCCCTGCGGCTGCCAACCTCCCCATCCCTGTTCAGCTGCTCTCCTTCATTCCAGGTCTGGCGCTTTTCAGCTGTGTAGGCGCTGATGCAAACGTGACCGAGGGGTTGCCCTGCGAGGGCTGTGCAGGTGAGGAGGTGTGGGAGCGGAGAGGGAAGCTGCCATGTTTTGTCTGGCGCGGAGGCCAGCTGCCGCTTATCAACACAGTGGCCCTGAGCTGGTGATGGCCAAGGTCGCGAGCCGGCAGCAGGCCTTGCTCGATGCCCCCACTGCATCCCGTCTGGGTCCCTGCAGGTAACGTGACGCAGCTGCGGCGGAGGGGACACTTCTCCCGGTGCCCTGAGGAGTACCGGCACTACTGCGTCAAGGGACGCTGCCGCTTCCTCGTGGCCGAGGCGGCACCGGCCTGCATGTAAGTTGCCAGCGGAGGGGACGTGGTGGGATGGGGGGACAGCACACTGCGGGGATGGGGCAGGAGGTGGTGCGGCGGTTTTTCGACCCCTGTTGTTGTCCCCTGTGCTGCGGGCAGGTGTGAGCGAGGCTACACGGGGGCACGGTGTGAGCAGGTGGACATCTTCTACCTGCGAGGCGACCGGGGCCAGATTGTGGTCATCTCCCTCATCGCCGCCATCGTCACCCTCATCGTCTTTGTCGTCTGCGCCTGCCTCTGCGCTCAGTACGTGGGGCTGGGGCGAGGGGCTGGGGTGGGAGCGGCCTGCACGGCCCTTGAGCTTGGACAGGTGCCGTTTGGGTGCAGGATGTGGGGTCTGGGCTGCTGGGATAGGTGCGGGGCATCACCAATGCCTCGTTCCGCTCATTTGTTTCATCACTGTTCCCTAAAAGCCACTGTCGGAAGCAGCGCAGGAAGAGGAAGGAAGAGGAGATGGAGACGCTGAACAAGAACGCGCCCTCGAGGAGCGAAGATGTGCTGGAGACGGACGCTGCGTGAAGGTGCGGGGGCCGGGGGGTCAGCGGGGACCCCCTAAGCCCTGACAGCTGACGGCTGCCCGCCAGGAACCTGCGGGCGGGTCCCAGCGCCGGCCGGGTGGGCGAGGGGTCGCGCTTGTCACGGTGCCAATAAAGGGGTGACCGAAAGCCCGCGCCTGTCTGCGTGTTGCAAAGGCGTCCTCCCCCCCGCCACGCCCGCTTCCCTGTATCTTCCCCCCAACACAGGGCAGGGCGGGAAGCACCGCTCCTGGCTCCGCCTCGCGCGACGGGACTTCAGCGCCGGGCCGTTGTTGTGTTGTTCTGCGCCCGCCAGGGGACGCCGCAGTGCAGGGGGGGGACGGCCACTGTCCCTCGGAGGCTTCGAGAGCCGGGAGCGCTGCAGGTCTCGGCACGGCCGGAAGGGGGCGCAGCAGCGCAGCGCTGTTTCCGGGGGAGCGGGCGCGTGGCGCCGCGAGGAGCGACTGGGGCGGGAAGGAGGCCGCGGCTGTGGGGTGGCCCTGGTGGTGTCCCGGGCCTGTTCCCCCGCCCGTCCGCCGAGGTATCACACTCAGCCTTCGGCATGGATCCTCACAGCTCGGCCTCGGGCTGGTGGCAAGCGGCAGCTCCTGGCTGGCGGTGCAAAGTAAATCCCGCTCGAGGCCTGACGCGGCCTCGGAACTGTGCATCCAGCTGGCTCCTGCCTCCTGATTCCAGCGGGGCTTTGGGAAATCGAGCAGCTCCTCACCTTCTCTGCCCATGGCTCTAGCCCACAGTGCATGATGGGGCCCTGATCTGCTGGAAGAACAGCTCCCGAGGGCTGGGACCTGCTCGCAGCTATGTACGCATGCTCCCCCAGCTGCAGGATTTCATTCTCCCACTGCAACCACCACCGTGGTTCCACCTTGGCAGCCCGCTCGGTGCAGGGGACAGCCCAGCCCGCACTCACCCCACTTCACACCTCCCTGAGGCACTGTAGGGAGCGTGGACACCACCAGCACCAGGTAACCACAGCCTGTGCTTCTTGGCACAGCCTGGGCTTCAGACAAGCTGTAAATCGATTGCTGGCATTATCAGAATATTACAGTTCACAGTTGTGCACTGCACAGATGCTAATTCATTTGTATTCATTAATTGGCCTTGGATTTCTCCAGCTCATGTGCAGCTCTAGCTTGTGGATACGTCTAGCCCAGCAAGTCTCTTGTTTAGTCCCCAGTTCGTTTAATCTCCAGCTCTGTTTCAGCTCTGGCTTATTACAGTTGTAGAGGAACTGTTGGGTCACAGCTGGAGGGGAGCGGCTGGGCCAGGAAGCACAGGCAAATTGTTTGCACCTGTGCTCCCCATGTGACCAGAAGGGTGCAGCCACCCTGGGTCATAGAAGGGCCAGCCACTGAAGAAAGGCTACCCCTTGGATTAGGCTGTTTGCTATAGAGGGCTGTATAGCTAGAGAGCTCCTTCACCGTTTGTGTGAGTTCAGCTCTTTTTTTGGTATGTGACTATTGGCTTACCTGCAAATACTTTGCCTGGTATTGCAAAGAACCTGTCAGAAGCAATTTTTCTTCTTCGTGAGTAGAACACAGCTCATGCTCGTAAAAACAGCCTGGCTTTAGACAAGGTTATAAACCATCACTATCATAAGTTTAGTATGGTATGTCATAGTTGTATGTTGTAAACTATGGACTAGCTAGTTTGGATTTATTGATTAATCAGGCCTGGAAACATCCAGCTTCTAGTATCTACAATTTATTGGATGCCTCCAACTCACTGCAGCTTGAGCTCATTTCTGTCTCCAGGTATTCACAGCTCACGCTATTAAAACTGTTAAAACAATGTAGGCTTTAGACAAGGTTGTAAATCAATCGTAGTAATTTGAACGTTAATACTGAATGTCTTAGTTGTGTACTGTATAGATATTGACTAATTTGGTTTGTATCTATAGACTAATTAACCCTGGACATCTCCAGCTTGCTGTGTCTCTAGTTCATAGGCAGCTCCATGCTTGTCTCCAGCTTGTTTGCAGCTCCAGCTTGTGGACAGATCCCGGAAGTCTCCTGGACTTTTCGACCTCTGTTTTGGCTCCAGGGAAATACAGCTTGTGCTTGTTAAAACAGTCTGGGCTTTATACAAGGTCACAAATCAATCCCTGTCATAACTTGATTACTACTATTGAATGTGATAGTTGTACATTGTATAGACTAGTTTTTGCATTTACTGATTTATTAGTTCTGGATGTCTCCAGCTCATTAGAGCTCATGCTTGTTGCAACAGTCTGGGCTTTAGACAAGGTTGTAAATCAATCACTGTCATAACTGTAATGTTGCACGTCACAGTTATACATTGTAAACTACTTACTAGTCAGTTGAATTTATTGATTAATTAGCGCTGCACACCTCTGGCTCCCTGTATCTACCATTAATCGGTGTCTCCAGTCCTAGCAGTCTCCAGCTTGCTGTGGCTCTGGCTCATTTGTTTCCAGCTCCTGCTTGTTCCAGCAGCCTGGGCTTTTGACAAGGCCATAAATCATTGTCATAACGTGAATACTAATACGAACTGTCATCATTTTCTAACTGTTGTACTTCATGGGCCAGCTGGTAACTATTCTGGACATTGTTTAAACATTTAAATAAGCAGTTGAGCGGAAAAGTCATGTTTCACCCAGAGAGTTTCGGACATGGGCTCAGCCCAGTGCACACCACTGCCCTGCATTCTGGGGACCAATACAACCAGTGCTGTGGTTGAGAGCACTCCTCCCTGCCACTCTGCACACAGCCAGCCCTGCGGCTTGGCCCAAGGCAGCTGCCCTGGTCTCTGTGTCTGAGCCCCCAAAGTGGCCAAACGCACCTGCTTCTGAGTTCCAAAAATAGGCTGTTCTCAAGCTCCCACAGCATCCCAAGGAGCTTGTTGTATAGGCTGAAAGATGTGTGATGGTCTGTGGCCAGACAGTAGCCAAATGAGCCCGTTTTCAGACCCCAGAAATGCAGGATTCAGTCTCTGCTTTCAAGACGCGGGAGTGCACAGCTGTCGCTCTTACTGAGCCTGGGTTTGAGCCCCTGCAATGCGAGAATTCACCTCTGATGCTGAGCCCCAGACTGCTCACCCAGCTGCGTTCTCTGCTCCAGAAGCCATCACCGTGTGCACCGCTTCGCCTTTCCTTCTGCCCCACGTCCGGCTCACGTGCGATGCCGAGGCGGGCAGCTCAGCTCCAGCCCCTCGGGTTTCATCCCTCGGCCCCGGCCGCTCCACAGCCGCACCAGCAGCGCGGCGCCGCCCACGGCCGGAAGGGGAATGGAGGGAGGGAAGATGGCGGCCGCGCCGCGCAGGCGCCCTGGGGTCCGAGCGGCAGCCCCGCGCCCCCGAGCCACGTAATGGCGGCGGCTGGAGGGGCGAGTGAGGAGCCGTGCGGGCCAAGCCCGGTGTAGCACTTGGCCTTGGTGAACTTCAGGAAGCGCATGTAGACACAGTTCGCAAGCCTGTCCCTGTCCTTTTAGCATCCCATGGTGACTCCCTGCCTTTGCCTCTTAAGGCTGGGATGATGCCCCTGCACCTATTCCTGCCCTGCACTGGACAGCGCAGGACAGTAGTTATAACACGCAAGGCAAAGGTTTGCCAGCATCACTGCATTTATTTTCCACTCTGGGTCACACCACGCTGATTCTACCACTGCACTGCTTCCAAGCAATTGGCTGACATTAAGGCACTTTTTAAGACATGAAAAAAATAACTTCCTACAACCTAGGAAAATTTTTCAGAGAGGAAGAGGTGAAATATGCTCATGTGGTTAGCTTGCACAGAGGAAGTGCTGCCAAGAGGCAACGACTGCCTCCTCAGCGTCAGCTGCCACCAGTTTGTCTCCACTTCAGCGCATTGTCACTAGCTCCTCTGCTGAGGTAGGGTGGATAGCAACTGTGTTGTCAAAGTCGGCCTTGGTGGCTCCCATTTTGATGGCCACAGCGAAGCCCTGCAGCATCTCGTCACAGCCCAGGCCTTGCATGTGCAGCCCCACCACCTTCCAGGAAGAAGCAAGAGGCCAGTGTGAGACCAGACTCACAGCCAGGGTGCACGCTACTACCACTGGTAGCCCTCCACAGGAACAGCCAGTGGTGTTCCCAGCAGTGAGATCCCCACAAGGGGGCCTGCATCCTCCTAGGTAGGGACACCCCCATCGCCCTCCACGCACCTTCTCCTCCTTGCCAGCACACACCAGCTTCATCACACACTTCACCTTCCTCTGGGTGACGGCATGGTACATGGGGGTGAATGATGTGGAGTAGATCTTCACGTTGTCCTTCCCATGCGCAGCGATGGCTTCATCTGCAGCAGAAGGCACCACACATCAGCTTCCCCAGCCTGTTTCTTCACGCAAGCACTGTGATTTAACACCTGCATGCCTCTCTGCAGGTCATCCTGTCCTTACCTTCCGTGAGGCCCACAGTTCCAATGGGTGGGTGGCTGAAGACGACAGTGGGGATGTTGCTGTAGTCAAGCCGGGCATCTTGCTGGTTACCAAAGAGCCGAAGTGCCAACTTTCTCCCAGCCGCGATGGCCACTAAGAAGAGGGACAGGGTACCTGAGGCATGGCTCTGCTGGGGTACGAGGGGATGGAGGGCACCAGTACGCACCTGGAGTCAGGAGGGCTCTGCCGCAGACATCTCCGATGGCGTAGATCCCCTTTCTGGTGGTGTTCTGGAACTCATCCACCACCACATGGTTCTGGGCATCCACCTTCACATCCTGCCAGGGGAACACCAGCCGTGCTGGCACTTAGGACCTTGTGGTCCTCACAGCAACATGAAGGTCCCTGGATGGAGGAACTGAGCCTAGCAGAGATACGGCACCAAGAAACTCTGCAGCCCAAGGATGGCAATCCTTAAGGGGAAGGGGACACATTTCTGTCTCACCACATGGTCAAGGCACAGCTCCTCCGTGTTTGGCTCCCGCCCAATGGCCCACAGAAGGCAGTCCACATCATGGATCACCCTCACAGTTGGCTTGTGGCCGGGCTCAGAGGATATCACCTTCACCTCCAGCAAGCCATTGGGGGACTTTGTGACAGCCTGGACCTGTGGGGACAACCAGGGGCCATGGTGGGAAGGTGCTAGTAGGGTTGGTAAGCAACCACCCTCGCTTGGGGTGCCACCCCATCCATCTTGGAATCACAGAATTGCTCAGCTTGGAAAAGGCCTTCAAGATCATCACATCCAACCTCATCTTGTCCCCAGCGAGGGCCCATACCTGTGTGTGCTTCCAGACATCAACTCCAGTGTTCTCCAGCTCCTGCGTGCAATTTGTGCTGATCAGTGAGTCAAACGTCCTCAGGACCTAGACAAGGACCATGCAGCCCTCTGAGATGATAGCCCATACACTAGGATGCCCAACGCCCCTATCTGCCTCCATCTCCCTTCTGCCCATTTTCTTGCCCCACTCTGTCACAAATAGGATGGGCTGCTTCTGCCTCATAGTAAAGCGCTTCTTTGTTTTTTTAATCTTTAGTTTGCTTTCTTCATGACTCAACATGAAGCTGAAGGAAGCAGGTCCCATGGCACGCACTGCTACAGAAAAGCTCTGCATGCTCCGCAGCTGCAGGGATGGGCTCAGCAGCATGCCTCTGCTCTGCCTTCACCCACAGCTTCCCTGGCTGCCCTGCCAGAGACCTGTGGCCAGCTGGGATGTGGCTGCAGTGGGAGGCACCATGGGGCTGGCCAGCAGCAGTACCTTGTCCCGACGGATAAGCAAGGAGGACTTGGAGCCCAGTGTGGAGAGGATCCCCGCGATTTCCACTGCAATGTACCCTGCACCAATGACCACGCTGCGCCTGCAGAGAAGCAAGAATGCCACGTACATATTTGGAGCCTGACAAGCACCGGAAGCCTGGCAGCTTCTCCTGGGCCCAAACCAAGTAGCTCATCTTGGGTGCCACCACAGTGGGAGCCTTGCAGAGCAGCATATGCAACCTCCCAAGGCAGAGCTGAGAAGAGCCAGGTGATCAGCAGGAGCCACCGAGAAGCCACCAAGCTCTGGGATTCACCTCTCCACTGCATCACCGGAATGGGAGATATCCCATTGTACCTGGGAAGCTCCTCCAGGTCGAAGAACCCATCACTGGTTATACCAAGGCTGGCACCTGCAAAGCAACACGGTGATTTTACCATGGATAACTGCAGGAAACTTCCTGCAGCTGCATCACTTGCTCCCTGCTGGTATTATGTGGGTACCCACCAGGAACTTTACAGTCGGGAGGGACCGATGGGCGTCCACCTGTTGCAATGAGGATGTGAGGAGCCGTGTACTTCTTCCCATTGACTTCGATGGTGGGCTCCGGATCGGAGGTGAACTTGCCGTAGCCACGGATGATGTCAATGCGAGCCTGTGGAGCAACAGCAGGGCGCCGAGGTATTGCCCAGCAGCAGATAGATACAGAAAATACACAGAAAGGACTGCTTCCATGCCAGGCTCAGGGAATAAAAGCATCCACACCTTGGTTACGTTATTTTCATAGATCTCATTCAGGCGTCTCACATAAGCATCGCGCTTCTCTTTAATGGTTCTGGAAAAAGACGGAAGTTTACTGTCACCGCCAACTAATGAAGCTACAGAGCTCATCGGAGACACTCTCACTGCATGGCAGAGGAGATCCAAAATAAAATGGGCATGAGTTGCACAGCAGGCAGGTGCCTTCCCCAATGGGGCTGGCACCCAGCACAGCCCAGCCCGCGCCTCACCTCCAGTTGAACCTGACGCCAGATATCTCGAAGCCATAGTCAGGATGGTCGTGGATGAACTCGGCGTGCGTGGCGGCATTCCACATCACCTGCTCACACAGAGCACGACCCACTCAGTGCCCCGGTGCGGCAGGCTTCAGGATGAGCCCGTTACACCCAGTGGGCTCTCGTGGTTTCAGGAAAACGCCACGGGGGCCTGAGGTCTGCTGCGTGAGCATCTGGCCACTGCACGACTGTGACCACCCTTTGTGTGTGAGGCAATTCAGCTGGCTCCGCTGGCTTGCGCCACTGGGTCTTTTCTTGGCTGCGTGCAGGCTGCACTTCCTGATGCCATACCTCTGCCCGGACCAGCCCACGGGACAGGGATGTGGGTGCCCCAAGGAGGTGCAGTTGCTCAACGCTCTGCGAGCCCTGCTTCCTCCCCACACCCTCCTCCCGCAGGCTGTGCCCTGACCTCAGTGCAGTTATCTGCCTTTCACTCAGGGAAAAACCCAAGGCACCGGGCTCTGTGCCGCGACCGAAACAGACCCAGGGACAAAACGCTGCAAGCAAAAAAAAGCACACTCACTTTTTTTGGCACGCACCCAACGTTGACCTAGGAGGGAAGGAGAGCAAGTCGTTAGCGCAGCTTGAAAGAGGCGATGCTCCGATAGCGCTGCGCGCCGCTTCTGACCGCCCAGAGCCGGCGGCGAGGGCAGCCCCGCGCCCAGGGAAGCCGAAGAGGGCAGGCGGCGCGTCCCTCGCGCTGTATCACAGCCCTCCGCTTCGTCGAGGGAGAGCACGGAAGGTCAGCGGTGCTCGCGGTCCGAAGGTGGCACACGAGAGATTCAGCGAGCGCGCAGTTGGCGGCCGCGTTCCAGCAGCCTAAGTCGCGCGGCCGCTTCGGGCGGGGAAGCGCACCGCCGCCGCTTCTCCCCGAGCCAGCCGTTCTCCTGCTAGCTCCTCCAGCCCTCCCCGCTAACCGCATCCCGCCGCCGCCTCCCTCGGGCTGCCGCCTCGGCCCGACTCACGCAGGTGCCGCCGAGGCGTCCCGGCTCCACCAAGGCGACGCGGACGCCCATCTCCGCCGCCCGGCGCGCCCCCGCCAGCCCGCCCGACCCGCCGCCCAGCACCAGCAGCTCGTACGCGGCCGCCGCCATGGCTCAGCTGCGGCCTCCCTCTCCCGCCCGGCGCCGCCCCGGCCCGCCCCCGAGAGCGCAGCACCACGGCTCGGGCTGAGAAGGGCGTTTATTGTTCAGGTACAGCGAGCGGGGGAAGCGCGGCCGTGACAAAGTACGCGGAGGCGGGAACGACACAGGACGGGAATCGAGCTAAAAAGGGAACGCTTTATTCCGTGTTATGACAACGTACTCCCAAAAGCAGGAATCGCTTCCCTTCTCCTAGAAGCGCGGAAGGGCGGGGGGTGGAAGGGGCCTTAAAGGCCATCCGACCCCTGCCGGGGGCAGGGCTGCGCCCCCTCGGCCGGGCCGCCCGGGGCTCCAGCGAGCCGGGCCCGCTCCGCTTCAGGCGCTCCTCTTTCAGTAAAATGAAGAGTGGTAGGGTAAAGAAGTTAGTGTGCATTTCCCTTAAAAATGAACTCCAGAACGCTAATTCATGCCAGTTAACCACTAGAACTAAAAATTTACAAATAAGCGTAAAAGGAGATGGAAGCGTTAGAGTTACCTTTTCCTCTCTGAACAGTCCAGAAAAAAAAAAAAAAAAACCAACAAAAAATAATGACTACAATACAGCAGGCAAACTGACTGTTGGACTGATTGGTATAGGATATATAGTGTTGTAAGGAATTCAGTCTCAAGTTGTGCTGAACGCTCTTCGTCCTCAGTATGGCACATTTTGGTCCATGATGGGGATTGTAAGTAGAGACGAACCCCAATTTCTCACAGAAACATGTAAATATTGTTGCTCTTTAAAACACCAGGTGTACTTCCTTCTACAAAGGCTACGAGAGGTTTATAGGAAGTAGTCTGGGGTACGACGGGTAACATGAGGCTCTCCACGACGAGGTGCTGGGTCAAACTGAAGGCTGCAGAAAAGAAAAAGGGGTCATTTTTCCTCCTCCGCACAAGGCAGTTGCCAATACTGCAAACACAAGACTTGCTCTCCCGCTGCTGTCACTTAGTTTCCCAGCCGCTTCCACATGAAGCGTCCCAGATCTCCCACAACCCCAACTCTAAATCCGGAGGACGTAGCAGGTCCCCAAACTGATGACCAGCAGGAAGCAAACTCATCTGCTGGTAGAAATGCTGCTCACAAAGTGAACGCGGCCTGGCCCTCAGCGTTCCCACAGCCCAGCGCTGCTTTCAGGGGAGGTCAGCTGAGCACCAAATTCAGACTCTTACCAACCATTATAAACGCTAGTGCTAACAAATGCAGCGTCTAGTATCCCCACAAAGACAAAAAGAAATAGATTTTGCAATTATTTCTCTCCAGCCAGCACACATTAAGGGAATGCAGAAGCTCCATTGTTTCTGAACCAGGAAAAGGAGACAAAGCAGTACCTAAGAAAAGCTTTAGAGAGCTTAACTCGCTACTTTTTTTTTTTTTTTAATACTTTTGTTTTTTGCAGGTATAGCATGACTTCAAATCCAGAGCGGTTTGAGCTAGCTTTTCATGTAAGGACATCTTTGGAAAGGACCAGACTTCCCTCATAGTCTGGAACAGTTAGGCAGGAAGAGAACAGCTTGAACCATGTTACTCACAAGGAATATTTTAAAGTGTCATCTAGTTCCATGATAGCGGCCTGGTTCCCACAGCGGTAACAGTAATTGGGCGCACTGAAAATGGTAACCACATTTCGGTCGTGGCACCAGTTATAACCCTGCCAGAAAAAAGAGAAAAAGAGGTCTCTGTTAAAGCTCGACCCTCAGTCCATCTGAATTTCCTCTTCCAGCCTCAAACAACTCAAGCCATTTGTGAAATGGTCGGTTTCTTCCAGGTAGTTCCATTTTCAGAAGGCCCTCTACAACATCAGCAAGTAGCGTTTACAAGCACTGTTTACCTAGCAAGAATAATTTAAGCCATTCCACATAGAGACTGGCCATTTGCCACTAATGGGTTTGTCCATTTTGTATGCAAATTGTAGATCATACGAGAAGGAAAACTAGAGATTTTAGATAAACCCTCAGCTTTCATTCACTGCAACTGAGAATTTGCCAGTTCACTTGGAAGGGAATTCTGACACACACCGCTACCTACAAAACCTGATTGAACTAGATGTAAAAATAAGTCTGCTCCATTGACCTACTAGGCATTTTTCCATCAAGACATACAAGAATAGACTATCAGCAGCCAAAGTTCTGGCTTAATCGCTGTCGCATCTGACTGCTATGTACTTACTATAGGGCAGCCTGTTTAATACAGCATGTAAGAAGATTATTACTTCCACAAATGGGGTATGGCAGGGTCTCTTTGGCAATGTACTTATTTACAGAGCAGGTCAAAGCACATCCTTTTACATCGCTTGTTGCTTTCACATGATTAAAATCCCTCCTAGGAACTTACCTGCCTAGCCTTTACGTGTCAGCTCGTTCAAATGCACCAGCAGATCTCACAAAAGAGACAAGAATTTACATCTACATTTTTTTTTTCTTTTTGCCTATCCAGCACAAAGTGCTTGCCCTACCTCCATGACGAGTTGGTGAGCACGGGAGACCAGTGTAAGACCATTGGCATGATTAAACGTTTCAGAAATGTCTTGCCCGAACGTGTAGCCAGCACCACGTGGAGATATACCCCAGCCGCCACGATCATCTGGATCCGACCATAACAGATCACACATTGGACCCTTGAAAAAAGGTGAGTATTCTTCATTAGCTTTCATTGTGCTTGCAACACGGTGATGAAAATGTATCTTTAAAAGCATATTTTATTTACGGTAAAAAGACTGCCTGCATGTTCTTCTCTGAAGCCACATACGTTTATCTAACACCAGTTAGTTACTCCACGCAGGGTATTAAGCATGTAATTTCCTCTGCTGACTTGATGTTCGCTGGATTGTACGTATTCAGAAATATCCTGGTACATATCTTTTAACAATGACAAGCAAAGCTCAGCAGCTTTTCTTGCTGAGCCATTAAGAAACTGAGGGGCACTAAAAACTCTAGTACTTATCCAAGCCCTCTGCTGTCTCCCATCCACTGATCCAAGCTACGCGGTAGGGCTCACACATAGAGGTCCACAGGAAATTCAGATTTCAGCAAACATATACAGCATAAGACTGTGAGAAGACTGTGAAAACCCCAGAGCAAGAAAACAATCATTACCATCTACCTATGCTCAGAAGCCCCAGCAGGCAGCCTCCCTCCTAATTCTGGGGGCAATTCAAACAGCTTACTTCAGGTTTTCAGAAATCTCAGGCAGACCTTGCCATACTGTTCTTGCTCCTGTACCCAGGATGTTTCAGGACAAGCAGTTTGTTTTCATCGGGGGATGGTCAAGACCATCTGTAAGCCCCAACCACTCCAACAGAGCAGAGCTACTTGGTAGCGTGGGAGCTCGGAAGGTGGTTTCTCCAGTCCAGCTGGCACTCCCCAGCTGCTCCGTGTGGGACTCCTGCCCATCGGCATGTCCTATAGGCTCCCTCTAACTTTGTCAGGCCCCCCAGAAGAAAGAGGGTAGCAATGAACAAGGTGAAAGCACAAAAAGGACTGGCTGGGGAGGAGCGATGGTGACATGACAGCTTTGTGTGGTTCACAAGGAAGTCTGCAATGAGGCACTTTCCCCTGCCAAAATGACTGAGTCAGCATGACGGTCCAGAAAATCTGTGTTTCTGGGTAAAACAGCTGTGAAACCCCACAGCACTCCTTTTGCAGACGGCTGTAATCAAAGCATATTGACTTGGGCGTGTTTTAACCAAATGCATTTTCATCTGCTATAGCTTTTACTGAGGCAGTAATCTTCTGCGTAACAGTATGTCTCACTGTGTAAATGGATTTCTGCATGACTGTACGCTTGCATTTTCAACAAACAGACATCTAAATTGTAATGCATCTAGTTTCCTGTTACCTCATGTGGAACTTCCTGCAGGCGGTCCAGAGCCCTGATATGATCCAGTGTATCTATGGATGGAGAGAGGCCACCGTGGAGACAGAATATCTGTTGTGGAAAAAAGAGCAATCCACTAAATGCATCTTTGCTATGGGAAGACTCATCTCAGAAATAGCTGTTTTTAACCCATTCTTTTGCAATACAGAGGTCCACCCTCGCAGTGGAGAAGCAGTTTTTAATTCCCTCAGATGGAAACGAAACTGGAAGGCTGCACATTGCATACTAATATCGGAGCAGCAAAGATACTGTGCCTTCAGTACCACAGCAGTATGTCAACTTGCATGTGACGTATCACAAGGGGATTCTCGCCTGTTGAAGAGGCCTTCAAAATAAACGGTATCTGCAATACCCTGCCATTCCTTAGGCAGCAAATGCAGAGGCCTTGCTGCACCATCAACTTGTATTAATACTTCACCAAATTCTTCCCCAAACCCACAGTAAACACGTGGCTTTCAAAAGAATTCTGGCTACAAGCTAAGACAGCTTGTTTGAGATTGTTCACGTGTGGGTCAGATAGCACACACTGCGCTGTGCTACAAAACAAACCATCTTGTTTACTCAGGGCAGGAAAGCTTACCTGGCCATCTACTAGAGCTGTAAGCGGAAGATAATCAAACAGATCTGTGAAATACTTCCAGACATTGGCGTTGCCGTATTTTCGCAGACATTCATCATAGAAGCCATACACTTGTGTAATTTGTCTGCTTTCATGATTTCCTCTCAGTATTGTAATGCGTTCTGGGTAACGCACCTATTGACAAAAAAAGGAAAAAAAAAAGGCAATTTTTCTTTAACGCAAGAACTGTATAATCAATACGGACAAATACTAACTAGAGGCTTCAAGCAGCTGGCAACCACTCAGGTCTATTATATAAAAGCACGTGTCCATTAGCACATTCCAACTTCCATCCATTTAGCTCAAGCCAACGGCAGTGTCAAGGGGGGAACAATTCTTTCATATCCCCTCAAAAGCACAGTTTTGCCCAAGGTCATCATAACAAAGTTGTCCAGCCATACCTTTAACGCTACTAGTAGAGTCACCGTTTCCACCGAGTAGTAGCCTCTGTCCACATAGTCTCCCATGAACAGGTAATTTGTGTCTGGAGACTTCCCACCGATTCTAAAGAGTTCCATAAGATCGTGGAATTGGCCATGGACATCCCCGCAGACGGTGACAGGGCAACGTACCTCTTGCACATTTGATTCTTTAGTAAGAATTTCTTTAGCCTGGCAAGAGAAAAAAAAAAACACAGAACAAGAATGTAGGAGGCTCCTCCACTGGCAGGTGCGGAAGTTATTCCACTGCATTTGCACTGGAAATTCAGTTTCCCTCTAATAGAGAAGGATGACCGCTAGGAAAAGAGCTTGTTGAATAAGCAAAGGCAAAGTGCATTTTACAATCGCTGTGCAAGAAGATAAGCAAGTCTGGTACTGTGAAGCTTGGACATGTAGATTTTTTTGTACCGTGTATGACAACAAACAAATTCAAAGAAGTAAATGAACAAGTTAATCTTTATCCTCTCCTGAAATTAAGGAGCGTGAATTTCAAGACTTGGTGTTGCATACGACTTTCATCACTGCTGGGGTTCATCCATGAAGCCTCTGCTTTTTCCAGTCATTTCTGAAGTGCTTACAATGACTGGAAGTGCTATTCCAGCGTTTCATTAGCATCGCATGCAGATCTCATCTCCTTAAGCATAACTGATTTACTTGAAGCATACCGGTCCATTTGATTGATAGATTTCTTGGTTCAGAAGAGCTCAGGTCGATTCATCTGAACTATGTGAACTACAACAGCACAGGGATTCCAGTCTGACTGCCAAAGCCAAGTGCTACTCAGCTTCATGATGCCCAGCAGCTTTACCTCAAGAACCACAACTGTATCACTGGCCATCTCAGGTCCTGTCAGCACGATTTCTGTGGGTGGCTAGCATGAACAGGGTTTGGTCAATCATCTGGCAACCTCCTGTCAGGACGGGAACACCAGAGGAGAGTGTGCACATTGCCCAGGCAAGTACTATGGTTTTTGAAAAACTTCGTCTGTAAAAGCAGGGGTAAAACTAGATACTATTTTATACTTGTACCAGTAGTAAAACCATGGCTTCTGAGCCTTCTTTGAGAAGTTATCTGACCTGCAACAATACACTTGCACACAGGCTCTCCACTCCTGCCACATTTTAGCCTGACAGCCCCCAAGTTACTGCTTTCCATCCCACGCAGCCGTAAGGAACCACACGCCTTGCCACCTTCGCTGGCAACGTGGCAGCAGGCTCAAATATCTCTTCTGCCAGCCCTGACAGCTCATCTTCACCGCCTTCATCCTCTGGCATCCCTTGCACTTCCTCCCCCCGTTGCCGCACACCCAGGAACCAAGCGTGCTATCCTAAAACCACGATTTGGCAGAAACAGGTTTGCGCCATGGAAACAGCACTGCAAGCAGCGCATTCGCTCTGTATCTACAAAGCCAGCTCATCATCTGAGCAGAACTGATGCGAAGAAAGGCTGAACGTGACGAAGCAACACGCCTGGCAGAAAAGCTGGGCACTGCTGCGGCACTAGATGAGCAGAGCTGCGTTACTCTGCCAAGTGGCAGTGAGCACAAGTGGCAGAGCCTTGGGCACCTGAGGCAGCTTTCCGAAGGCACCGTGCTCTCAGATCACATTGTGGTAAGAGACAGCTGTCAGGAACAGGAATCTCTCAGCTATTCCCAGCCATTCCCAGGACACCTGGGAACTAACAAATCCATCTCCTTCGCAGAGGGGAGGGTTTCTTCTTGCTCAAGTTACTGAGGAAAAAATCCATTCCTAAACCTTACCTGTACCAAACTGGCACAGAACCTCAGTGCGTACGCAAGAGGCACTTTTCTAGCCCGGGGCACCTGCTTCCTGCCAAATTTCCAATTCTCTTCCAAGTTTAATTTAAATTCTTCTGGAGCCATTATCAGCTTCCTGGCCATAACCAACTGGCAACAAAATGACTACAGATGGAGGGAAGGCATTCCTGGATTTAGTCATCTCTTTCTCCGCACCCAGCAGTTCCTATGCTAATTACAGCCGCGTAATGTAGTAATGTAGCCTACCTGCATTACTTATTATGGTTATCAAATATCACGGTTGTTTTTGCTGCCTCCAGTTCATCAGCTGATACAGATCAGGGCTCCTGGCACAGCTGAAGCACAGAGAGCACCCATGGGCAGGCTCAGCCAGATTTGGGCAGAAAGGACACAAAAAATCACCCATGCAGAACAGTCACTCACAGGTGACAATTTGGCTGCTCCCCAAGTCCCTTTGCTTAGGATGAGTTAGGTCCCACTTACCACGTGGTAAGAAGCTGCTTACTGAGGACAGCCTCAGCAGGCTCCCCTGAGCGTGTCTGCCTTCACATTTGAGTGTTCAGCTGCCTTGCTTCTTACACGTTTGGAAAAAACCTAAAACCCACTGGCTTGGCTAGTGCTCAGTGTGCCACCTGCACAGTATGTAACCTGAGGGATGTGACCCCGATTCTCAGAGACACCCTGCACATAGACTCAGTGACGTGGAGTCCACTTTGCAGTTCTAAATGGACTGTAAACTGCTAAACACATTGCATCTGAGTGCAACAGCCCTACTGGAATTCTTCCTGTTCATGCCTTTAAAAGCACCTACAGTACCTCTCGACAGCTTCAGCCCTCAGAGGGTGATAGAAAATGCAGCCACAAAACACTTGCTCTGTGTGTTCTGACATATGTTGAATGAAGCAAGAGACGGGGCTTCACTGTAAACTGGAGTTAACCGAACCACAAAAGGTGCTAGGTATTTTCAGCATTTTTGTATTGTGCATGCTGCTCCTTTCTCAGCTGCATGAAAAGACAGGGTCTTCATGCTTGTTGGAAAAAGATGCAGGGCATGATACAGGTATCATGCATACTTGCCAGTGTCCCAGTCCCATGCATGCATCATGGGAACAGGTACAAGTAAAGAAGCATTCAAGAAACAGAGGACAGCTCTTTTTGTGCAGTAACACTCTAAATGCTCATGTTAAATGCATCCTAGGAAGGTGAGCCAGCAAGACACCTAAAATACTGGTACTAGGAGAATCTAGAAGCTACCCATCAGGAGAGAGGAGGAACTGACAACTAAAGAGCAGCAGCTTCTTAAACTGCCTACCAGCTGTTACTATTTAGCCTATTTTAGCTTACTTTGTAGACATACATGATAAATAAAGCGTGTCATTTTAACACTGCTTGGGAACTGGGCTGACCACAGAAGTTTGCCTTCAAATGATTTTCTAAGGCAAAACAAGATCTTTAAAATCTTAAGTATCATTAAAAACTTCCCAGAAAAGCTGCAAATAATCAGTTCACTCTGGCTGCTCGTTTCACTGCGCACAGCTAACGCTACAACAAAAAGGCTTAAATTAGTAAAAGCACTGTTACAAAGGAAGAAATTCTGATGTGAGTAACCTGCCTTGCATTACTCTCATTTACTTACGAAGGCTGTTAAATAACTATTAAAGTCATTTTTAGCCACGTTTCTCTTAGCCTCCATTTTCTAGCACATCAGCTTCCTAACCATGTCCCCCATTTGTTCTGGATTAAAGCCACCCTCCAGGTAAGAATGAGTAAAAATAACTGTAGCAGAAATGCTAAGTCATGGCTTGATGAAGTGATGGAGCACCTGGTGGGAAGGCAGGGCCAACCCAGGGGAGCTCAGGTGCATGCAATGAACCTGAGTGACCAGAAGGGGTGGAGCCAGGATCCACCCCTTCCCAGACCTCATTTAAGGGTTGGCAGGGAGAGGCAAAAGGATCTTTCCAGATCTACCTACTAGAGGCCTTCCAAAGGTAAGTAGTTTTTCATCCTTTGTTTCTGTATCCATAGCTGCTGCATTTGGGCTTGTTCTCATTTGCTGTAGCATAGGATTGTGCCACTCTGCTATTACTGCTGTACTTTCCATCACATTATAGCATTTCAGCATTACAGTAACAAAAAACACTCTCTTAAGTACGTATAATATTTACAGTGTCTGCCCTCAAAATTATTCTGAAGAGTAGGTTATTTGTTGGCTGTGAGTTTGCCAGTCATAGCTCTCCTCTCTTTCCCAGTTTCTCCCAGTAGATGGCAAGGCTGCCTGCCATCCCAACGCTTGATCTGCACGGATGGATACTGGAAGACACGTCCCAGTATTTTACCGTGTTATCACTACAAGAGGAAACTGAACAGCCTCATGACTTGAACATAGCCTCTTAATGTGCTGCTCTGAAACCAGAGATCCTACACAGGCTGTGAGACTACCATCAGGATCACCAGGAGACTAATTCCTCTGTGAGAGGCTTAATGATCAAACACGCATCAACTCTCACGCTGCTTGGATTTGTCTATGAGACTCACGTAGGCTGACTCCATCGGTGGGGGATTAAGATCTATCCAGAGGGCAGATTGTCTGTGTCAGGCCTTCCCTAGAGAACAGAGACCCAGGCACCCGATTAACGTGTAAGATCCTTTGAGAGCGCAGAAACACAGCTCCTTCTGGAAGATTCACTGACTGCACCATGACCTCAGTTTGACTCTTGGAGGCCCTTACTTCAAGAATCAGAGAAACCAGCTATGGAGTTTCTCATTTAAATCTGCCAATTGCAATTAAAGTACAGCATCAACAGGCTGAGGATCTCAAAATCTCAGAGGTGCCTCAGCAGCTTCACTTTATAAGAGCCAGCTGGATTCTCCCCAAATGGGAGGGGAGCTGGAGTGGTGGAGCTGCCCTGCCCTTCAGTAGCAGGGGGCACCTTGCAGCCCCAACGGCAACACTGACTGCCGATGTGGATGCACACTCCTAGAACCATCCAGGCCAGTATACGCAAGATAAACTTGATCACTGAAGAGATAAAATACTGCTGACCGTGATCCAACGTAACACTCTCAGACTGTCATGGTTTGAACAGCATCCAGGATGCTATTTGGCTTCATTGCTCATACTAATTTCACCGATTACTGCAGAAGAGCCTACAAGCTCGTTCTATTAAAATTATTCTTGGGCAAAATGATCTCAGAGGGCAGAAATGTCATAGGTACATGCCAGTAACAGCAGTACTCCCTAAAGCACCAACTGGCTCTGTCTGCTCGGCTTGAAGAATCAGCGCACAATTACCATTCAATAACTGGACAAGAAATGCAAGTCTTCATTAGTGATTAGAATCCTTCTCCTCCCACCACTTCACAACACAAAGCTCTCAAGCTGCTCACAGCAACAAGTCTCTAACCCCCTCTTGGACATACGAAGATCAAGGATGGAACAAAAGGAAGCTACAAAGAAATAGATGGTTACGGATGGTTGTTTGCCTGTGTTTAAGAAACAGCCTTTAACTTGATTTCCTTTATGCCGTATCTTATTATCTTGATGAAAAACTGTCTTTGTTATAAATAGGATAGCTCTCAACTCCCTCATCAGCAGAATTAATTTGCTCAATTGACTTGAGTCTCAAATCAAAAAGCATTTAAAGCTTTTCATGTCCAGCCTTGAGAGCACTTCGTGTTAAATGAATCCACCTCCTCGGTCTTTCAGCCTGGCTTTAGCCGCCCAACACGCAGGTTACAAGGGGTGGGTGGCAGTACCTACACAAGATCAAAAGGAGTGCCATCCAGAAAATGCTACCCTCCTCTCAGTACCCAAGACCAAAGCCAGCACAACCATGGATCCAAGATGTGCCACTGCACCTCTGATTAAGTGCAGACAGCATCCGAGACTGAGCTCTATGGACTTTTCAATGCCTATTTAATGAGAGTAAAGAAAGGCTTTTAACAACCTTCATCTACTCAGATGGTCTACAATAATGAAGTTAAGCAGTATGAGATGCAAGAAATCCAATGTCCATTTCCCTAACATGCTGGAAACATCTCTGATGCCTAGAAGCTCCAGTAATGATGATAATTGTTTGTTCTCTTATTATATTCTAAATATCAGCATGAATTTAGTTTTCATTTTAAGACCGGCAGAATGGGAAGCAAGTGTTTTCATGCTGTCACTGGATGACATCTTCTTTAATTCTATGAAGAATATAAGATGGATTAGCTGCTAAAGTTATGTCATAACCAGGCAGAACAGTTTACAGTGACTCTACAGGTGCAAATTTCAAAAGCTTTCTAAGAGAAGAATGGCTTCTACACCCCCCCCCCCCCATGAGCCTAGCTATCTCTAACCCTTCCCTCATTACTGTCTGTTAGGCCACCAAGTGAAACCAAGAATGATGCACACAGTCATGTCTGGGACTTATTTTGTTTCTGTATCCCATGCTTTCACATAAAACTTTCAGGGTGGTATTTTTTGTTATTTGATTTTTTTCATTTTAACTGCCTAATCCTATAAGTAATTAAAACCCAAAGCTAAAGTTACTATTGGATTTGACCAGAGAAGGTTGTTAAGAGTTTCTCCAAGTATTACACTGGGGAAACAAACCAAGCTTTCTGACAGAGCTGCAGATCAGTTACCTGCACTATCTGAAAACTAGATGCTGCAATAGCTTACATTCATTGCCAAGGAAAAATGCTGTGCCTCACAGGTTCAGAACCTACCTGTCCATTTTGGAGGACTGACATCCTCTTCACCTGCAACTGCACTCCCAACTTGGCATCTCTCCCTACTTACGGAGCAGCCACTGACTGCAACACAACCTGCTGACAGTACCCTCCAGCTTCTGAAAATACAGCAGCCATTGCTCCTTAATTAACAACACAGCCAGAGAAGAAGGCAAATATTTTTTAAAACAGCTTGCTGGTTGGAACAACAGTTCAGAATTCTTGTTGTTCTGAACTGCAAATAAATTCTTTCCAGTGCATCAGCTGGACTTCACATGAGACAGCACAGCCGCAAGGAGCTTGCTCACTCTTCAAGACATCTACATCTCAAGGCCCTTCTGTTGCTCCATGCTGCAGCACCAGCCCTCCTCACAACTGTCACAGCTCTGAGTAGAGAAAAAGCCATAAAGCAAACAGACAGTCCCAGCATAGGTAAAAAACAGAATGGGAGAAAGGAAATAGAGGCCAGGGTGCAGCCGTAGAGAAGGCAGGACCACTGGTAAGAGCATGTGCAAGGCAGCCACAGCCTGGTGTCCTACAGAATCTCTGCCTGCAGCACTCAAATAACGCCTACCTTTCAAAGGGCACTCAGCACATTATGAGGTGGTGGTGCAGACCCTCTCTGCTGTTCAAATTTATTGCTGTGATGGCCTACTGAAGACTTGAGAGAAAGAAATAGTTGCATGTTCCGAAAGCTGGTACTGAGGTGTTGAGTCACTGGCCCATACGCTAAGAACAGGCACCAGAACAGATCATCTGCTTCTGCAAGAACTCAGTAAGACACAGGTAACAAGATGACAACACAAAACCAAGCTCGCTATCAGCAATGCAAACAGTACATGGAAGGATGAACTAGCTGTCAGGCACACGAGGCAGAGCAGTTATCAGCTGATCAGTGCACGGCGATGGTCCCTGCTTATCACTGAGGTACCAAGTGAACAGAAAGAACAATCTTAGCTACTCTGTTGTGAAGAAGTCTATGTTAGCTCTTTGGCCTTGTCCCATCTTGCAAGTCCAGAGAAATCCTACCTCAGTCATACACTGCAGTATGAAGGGGTGCGCTTGCACACAGGCATTTAACTTCTCAGACAAAAGCCACCAAGGCCTGTCTCCTGAGAGGAAAAAAGGCTCTTCACAGCCTGCGCTAAACGCACTCGAACGGCACATTGCCAAAGGAACATCCAACAGCAATCCGGAATGGCAAACTGCATCGTTTCTACAACCATTTTCCGCTTTATCCCAACCTCCCTTCAGCAACACGTAAGCCTCTCTTTAAAGCAGCACTACAGCCCACCCGCTGCCCCTCTCCGCCCTCTTACATCCCTCATCAGACGTCAAAGGTTTCCCCACGGCTGCGGGGCGACGTCCGCCCGCCCGGCTCGGGGCCGCTCTATCCCCGAGGCCTCTCGCTCAGAGCAGAACAGCGACGCGGGCAGCGCCGGGCGGATCCACAGCAGCCAACACCGAGGCACTACCGAGCCCGTCTCCTCCCGCCCGCGGCGCCGGGCCCCCGCACGGCCTTTTTCGGCACGCGTAGCCCCAGCGCCAGCCTCCCCTCGCCGAGCCGCCTCCCCCGTCTCACCTTCTCGCAGAGGCTGCGGACCTGGCTCTCGCTCAGCTGCCGGCACTCGTTCAGCTGCTCGATCCACTGGTCCAGCTCCTTAGCGAAGCTCTTCTCCTCCATGGCGGCGCTGCCGGCCGGGGCCGGGCCCCCCGCACTGGGCGCCCGCGAGGCCCGGGCCCGCCTGAGGCTGGCGGCGCAACAGCGGGGGCGCGCGGCCTGCTGCGCTCCCCGGAATGGCGGCCCCCGGCCCTGCGCACTTCCGCCTGCCTCCGCCCCCGCCCGCGCTTCCGGTCCGCCACCGCGCGTGCGCGCCGTGACCGCGGTGCGCCCTTCCGAGGGGAGGCCCGTTACGGGGCGCGGGGGCGCTGCTGTCGTCTAGTAGGGTCCTCGAGGCGCGGTATCTCGGCGCTCGCGCTGCATTGGAGGCGGTCGCCCTGCTTCACCCCGAGCGGCCGAAACGCCTCGCCGTGCAGACCGGAGTCAGTAACGGCAAGCAGGTGCGGCTTGCAGCCTCTGGCGGCTGCGCGGCACCTGTGCGGGGCGCGAAGTCCCACCGAGACCCCTAGGCTGGGCGCTGCCCCGCTGCCGTAGCGGCCGTGGCCTGGCGCTGAGGTGAGCCGGCCCTCTGGAACCGGAGCCCTGAGGCGCTGCAGGGAGCGCAGCGCCGCGTGCTCCTCTGCGGAGGAGTTTCTCAGCACGTGCTACTCCTTTGAAATGTTGTGGAGCGACGCCGTAAGACGGCCCTATCTTTTGGCTAGCTCTGGTGAGCGTTAAACCACGCCTTGTATTATAACGGCCTTACGTTGCGTCGTCTTACTCAAGCGTGATCAGAACTGGTGTACACGTGCCCTGGTGTACCTAACGTGGCATCTCACGGCCAGCTCTAAATCGCTACCGAAGAGTGAACGTTGCTGTGTGCTGCGGTGTACTGAACTCCTCGGATCTTCTGCGTGGTTTGGGCACGAGCGCCAACATTTTCCTCGTTCTTGACCATGCTGACAGCCAACATACAGTTTCCTCAATTTCCACGGGCTGAAACAGCTAGAGTTGCTGAATTTCTCTTTCCGTGAAGTTGGAAATCAGAGGGTTTAAAACATTGCGCACCTTTAGTGAACTTTCCAACTAAAAATACATTTGGCAAAGTAAAAGGGAGCAATATCTACAAAAGTACAATTTTTTAGTTGCTCCTAAAAGTCATCTGCCATTTCTGTATTCACAAAAGATGCCTTTTGTGAGCTGTGAACAGCTTGGAAAACCCAGCCAAGAGAGCCCCCAAGCTCCTGAAATTTACTGGGCTGCTGAAACCCACTGGGACCCCCACACTATCTCACCAAAAAAGATGCCTGAGGATATTTTACTTCTCAATCTCATAGACTAAGACTTAAGCAATCAGATACATAAAGCATTTGTAATGGTTCCACCTGGTCCTTGGTGATGACACCAGGGGCAATTTAACTTCAGCCCCAGTGTGATACCCACCTTGAAGCTGTTTTCCACCTGGATCTGATGGCTCCATGTGGCATTGAGGTTGATGCTGACGTGCTGGAAAGAGGTATGCGCCCAGGAGGGATCCACCCCGCTACTCCACAGGGTCCTGCTGGCGTGGTATTCTCCCCACACTCCTGTATCTCCCTTCTGCACATCACTCCTGCACAGCAGGGTCCTTCATACTCACACCCCATGCTGCATGGGCACCCTCTAGTACCCCTAGCACCAGACACAGCCTTGCACACCTCTTCTGCAGTGGCTCTGTTGAGTCCCAGCGCCCTTGTGACAACAGTGGGAGAGGCGGTAACAGGGTTGCACTTGAGGGGGCACCAGAAATCATCTGAGGAAACAAATATGCGTTATTTAGGGTGGTGTGAGGATGCTTGGAACTCTCAGGGACTGAGCAGAACTCGCTGACTCCCATTTGAGGCCACAGGGAGATAAAGGGGCATTTGGGGGGGGCAGGAACAGGCACTGTTGTTCCTTTATTCTAATCTACTCCCATACTGGATTCTGTACCTGAAGATGCATGGGAAATCAGGTTTGCAACCCTCATGAGTGCTGCCTTTCTTTGTACAATCTCTAGTAACTAGTGCAAATGTCTTGTTAATGTGTGGCACTGAAAAACCGAGATGGTGTTGTCTGCCTTTCTGAGGAGAAAGAAAAGATTTTGCTACATCTCCTCCTGTGAACATCATTAGATGTCCACAGCTTTTGGCTGCTGTTTTCGGTGAGCTCATCACGATAAATCGTTTCTTTCTCAAATGCAAAACACTGACATCAGAAATTACTTAACCTCAAGAAATACATTAATAACAATCTAATCTCTTAACTGTTAAGTGTACTGAAATGCAGTGATTCTTCTGTTGTGCACTTAACATTTTGAAGGGTGTAATTATGAAAGATTGGTGAAAGAGGACGTAAGATTGAAAAGCCCTGGGGAGAAGAATGTGAGATAACCACGAGAAACAGATTTGTATTCTGGGTCTTGGCTAAAATTATTGCCCCTCACAGGCAGACACGTCTCCCTGTCTCACCCACAGGAAGCGCCCACATGGGAGACACTGTAAGGGCAGATCTGAGTGACTGACCCCTGAAACAGCCGATCCGTGCATCTGGTGACGAGAATCAGACCAGACAGTTCAGACTACACAAGTAAGCAAATTTATTTTAAGACAGAACAAATATTGTGGCAAACAACAATACGCAAATTCAGTTGATAACAGGGGTAAATATCAGACTTTGTTTTCAAATAGATATAAAATATATTCAGGTTTTGTTTTGTCCAAAAAGCAGCTCATGTAGGGGACTTGGGATGGGAAGGGTCTGCCCACACCATCCAACAGCCCATGAAACTCCAGGACCAACAGCGACTCCTGCGCCAGTGGGGCTGGGTGCACGGGCTCTCCCCCCACAAGACAGAAGTGCCTGTTGGAACTCCAGCTCCCTTTCAATAGTTCCCTCCCTTGCTTCCACCTCCCTTCTGGTAAAAAGCCAATTCTTGCAACAAACTCCACTTTTGGTGGTGGAGGAGCTGGAGCGGCACCACAGTGCCCACCTACCTGGGGATGGAGTGGTCACAGGTGTCCTTTTTAGGCACAGATAAGTGCCCAGAGAACTGCTGGGCAAGCAGCTCACCGCCAAAGGCAAAGGAGTCGCGCTGAATCCTGGCCCCATGCTCGCCATGGAGAAAGGGGACAGGATTGCTCACTGGAGCACAGGGGCGGCTGCGAGCCAAGGGGGAGAGAGCTGCTTTCTGGAAAAGCCATCCCAAATAAAAGCACACATAGAAAACATTAGATTGTCAATGATGCTTTGAAACGAATTCAAGTTTATCATTTAGTATGTGTTCACTTCGTACAAACAGAGGAGAAATACTGTGAAACTTCAAGCTCTGGTCAGCATGTCGTCAGTTAGCGTCCACAGAAGCACCATCAGGTATGGAAGAGTTAGCACCACAGAGTTGTAGGACGTAACTGATAACATGCGTCATTGGAAAACTGGGGACACGGAGATCCATGGGGGACATGGTACAGTCCATTAGGAACAATACAAGGCAATTTATGCGTCGTCATACAGTACAATACAGCCACTGACCAACCAACCCTTTCAGTACAGTACGGAACATGTAACACTTTGCACCCTGTTAACACTAGGGGACTAGAGACTCTCACACTTTCCTTTCCTTCTGGCCAATTCTGGTACCAAAACGTGCAGGAAGCATGAAGAGCTTGACCCTTTCCTGACACGCTTCACAGGGTCTGCACGTCAGGAGAGACGGGTCCTGACAGCCCCAGAAGTGCTCCTTACCTCTGGCATAGTGAGAACAGGGTCAACTGAAAAAGTGCTAAATTACAGTACATTTGCATTTTTATATGTCAACTACCGAACAGCGAAACAGATCGTTTGAAAACAGAATCGGTATTGTACAGTAAGTTCACACTTAATTCTTCACCGTTTCTACACTTGTAACACATGCATTTTATTTCCATTAGTTTGATGCCAGTAGGACCAACATCCTTCAGAACAATGATCTAACATTAAACAAAACTCCCTAAGAAAAATATTAAGCATCACATAAGTTTCAGAAAAATCTGTTAATCAGCATCACAATGTACTCAGATTCACATTTAGGGCTTTTCATGCCATGAATTTAAAACACCTTTTGGTTAATATCCTGAAAACAAAAGCAATCAAAACCCTCCAAAATAATAATAATAATAATAATAATAGTAAAACCACAAAAAACAGCTGGGGAAAATAAATTCTCTGTCTGTATGTAGATGCGCGCACACATACATGCACATACACATCGATGGGTGCATGGGTGTGTGTGCATTTGGAGACTGCTTCCTGCAACGCACAATTTGATAAACTTGACTCATTTCAAGGTCATTCACATGGGCCGGGAAACACTTTTTGGAAACTACGGAAAGAAATTAAAAAGGTCTCTGCTGGAGAGAAAGAAAAGGTCAGTAAAACATCGTCCGTGTGCCATTTCAATGCACTTCCCATGAGCTACCTCAAACCCAAACAACTAAAAACCCCTAAAGGAACCGTCTTCTGCTTGAAAGGTCCTTCCCGAGAAAGAGGTGCTGTGCTGTGCATTACATTTGGGCCTTATATGTGCCGTGCAGCAGAAAATGCTTAGCTTTACCTTCCCGAAGGACGAGATGCCAACTCGGAGGGGCAAAAAACTACACCTGTGGAAAAAAACAGAGACCTGTTCTGCGTCCCTCTTCCTTGCCAGCTTCCTTTCCCAAGAAGAAAGCACTCAGCTCCCCAAAGGATGACAGCATGTGGGCTGAAGTATGCAAAAGCATCCCGCTGTGTCCCAGCGTCAGCCAGAGGGGCCTCGGCCCCCTGCAGGCCTTTCTGAGACACTGTCCCCTCATCCACTAGTGCCTAGGCGCTGAGAGAGTGCACCCGAGCCACTGGATGCTAGTTCTTTAAAGCTAGATTTGCAGGGTTAATTTGGCCAGGAGAGGAAAAACAGTCTGGAATCTATGTACGTTTCCACTTCAAAATCACACAATGGAGAATATAAGAGCACAACACTTCGGGCTGCTCAAATCTTGTTGCTTTTTAACCACCTTCAATTCTGACTGAATGCCTAAACCCATAAAGCTCTATTGGAGAAGAAAGCCTAGGTTGAACCCAAGCAAAACCAGTTGGTCAGGACAATACTTCATCTGCTGAAACAAGCAAAATTAACACATTTTTTTCCACTGGAGGTTATTTCCACCACAGCTGCTTGCTAGAAGTGAAGGAGAAGACCTAACTCATCTCTCTTCCTTCAAACTCATCACACAATTGACTGTACTAGATAGTGTTTTTTCCTCCCTCATGTCACCAAGGAGCAAATCCCATCCAGGAGCATGGCCAAGGAAGAGCTCCAATGGATGATGACAAGGGCCCCATGCATGGATACCTCATTGGGAAGGATGTACAGAACCCTTGCAAGCACCGTGGCTTACTCGTTGCTGCAGAAAACCCATGAGGGCTTTTAGAGAAGCAAAAGACATCCGTGAGTTGAGAGGGAATGGTTTGGAATATCGAAACCTGGAACATTCTGCATCCTGAAGATCATCACCCAGGTTCAAATCCTAGAGAATTATGACTTTGCCATTTAGGACAACCTCTACCCCATTGATTTTTTTGCTGGAGAGCCAACTCAGGTCCCACACCAGCCATGCTGAAATATTGCAGGAATTTAACAAGGATAGGAAAGAATGTCTACATGGCTTCTTACCGTGCGACTTACTAAGCTCCTAATGCTGCTCTCCAGTCTCAACAGCAAACCCAGTGGTTATTATGCTCCATCTTCTAAATCATTTGCAAATCCTTTATTTAAGAATATTTTTTGTAGTTTCAGCCACAACGATCCCAACAGCACTTTCAGTACAGGCACAGTGATGGCTTGTATTGCAATGGCTTGAGCGCAGTTGTTATTGATACCTGCACCTACGCGCAGTTTTAAGTTAGCTTTCCCACTGACCCAACCCGCTAATGCAGATCGGGTTCTCTTACCAAAACCGAGAGTATCTGCCACACACTCTTAGCTCTGGTTCCGTTTCACATCCTGCCATCCGTGCAAATCAAAGTGTAAATTATACCACCTTGCACTATCTCAATCCCTTTTGAGATTTCTCGTATATCTTTGGTGTTCAAAACAACCATGCGCTCGGTTCTCTGAATGACCTCAAAGTTTACAATAACCGCATCTGCTTGGATGTCAGTGATTTAGATGTTCAGTCTATTAGGTAAAAACAAACTGTGACGGTTTCATTTCCCTCATTTATAAAATTGCTAAGAGATATGCAGTGGAAATTAGGCACCAGACAGTGGTCACATACACCTCAAAATTATCTTCTGATGGCCCCTAAGTAATTAACACCGTGCGTAAGAGGCTAAATAGACTGGGGAAAAAAAGTGGTTCAAAACTCAGTGCTAACAGTACTTACAAAAGTGCAGTGCTCAATATAGTCAGAAGCAAAGTGACCACTAGTACTTAAAGTGCTAGTTTTAAAGTTCGTTTGGTTCAGTGTCCAAAACACTGGGAGAACATGTGTGATAGCTAGGGATGAAATCAAAACCAGATGGCACTGCAACTGTACATGCCACACCAAAAGTGCTTCAAATCACACCATTTCAGGGATGCATAACGCTACGGGTCAGCTTGTGAACACATACAAGCAAACAACTGACACCTTTTAGGTTACGATAAAGAACAGCTCCATTAACTCCATCACTACAAACCGATTCAGAAAGCAAAGGGCCACAGCTTACGAAAAAACAAGAGTCTCTCAGAACAGTTACGAGTCTTTGCAACTATGATACTCAAAGTCTAGCAAAAGCAACCCTGGGAAGCCTGCCGAGTGTCCGCAGCAGGCTTCACCAATGCTATCATGCAGTTTACAGAGGAGTCACACTGCAGACTGCCTCCTTTTACACGCTATCTTACAGTTAGCCTATTCATGTACTTACTGGTGGGTTTGTTTTTATACTTATGTACGTTCGCTTTCTGACTACGCGTTAAGCCGGCTTTTTTCTCTTCACCACGCTACCGGTGAAAGGACAATTAGTGCAAGAACAAGACAATGAAAGCCGCCTAGTAAATGTCGACGTTCCTAACATCCGATCTTCGTTTTCTCGAAGGAAAACATCCCCAGAAAGGACTTAGGATATGCAGGCATCGCCTTAGCATGTCTAGCATGCTGTACCACACAGCCGGGTGAAGACAAGACAGGAGATGCACAAGAAGGAAGGAAGCTGCAGGGAGAAGGACCAAGCAGTAAGGATGTGTTCCTCCACTCAGCTCTGCGTGCTCCTTGAAGGAGGCTGGGCGAGGAGGACTTCTCCTGACTGAGGTCAGATGCTGTCCTTCTCCTTAAACACACAAGACATGCTTCATGCTGACTTCTGCTTCTCCTATTCCAGCTGTTGGCTTTTTTGTTCCCTGTGAATAACCATGTTGAGCTGAAAGCCCAGACAACCTAGGGCAGACCTACGAGGACCAGGCAGCTAAACAGAGGGAGGTATGAGAGGACGAGTAAAAAGCTGGAGTAGCAGGACCACAGGAACATAAACAAACTGTCAAGCTTAGAAGTCTCAAAAGGTTTCAGCAGGTACCCAACAAAAAGATCACCGAACATCATAACTGACCTCCCGGGCTCTGTTTGCATAGTTTTCAACTCTTGCAAGTGTTTTACCAGGCAACCCCTGGCTGTCCAATACCTGATGCATGCCAGCCACGTGCAAAGCTTTAATGGAGAAAGCTCTGTTTAAAATGAAAGTATTGGCTTGCTGGAGTTTGCAGTCAGAAGCAACTGTCTGTGTTTGGTGGTACTTTCTGTGTTTTGTAAATCACTCCTGGGTTGTCAAAACAGGGAGAACCACACCTTGCATGTGTAGTGGGATGTTTCAGGTACAGCTGTAAACCTTTTCCTGTACTGAACCAGTGAGCAAACATCAGAGAGATGATTTTTCAGAAACAGATGATGTGAATACCCCAGGAGAAAAGGAATTTCAGAAACGGTGCCCCGATCTCCAGCACTGCTCCAAAGATATATATCTAAAAAAGCAAAAAGCAAGGTCAGGTGTCCTGGAGCTAAGAATGCAGATTCAACTTTGCAGACACGGAGCTGGAAAGAGACAAGTCTGGATAAGACCTGGGAGTTAGGGACGGGAAGCACCAGCTTTGCAGCACCTGCACTATTGATCCAGACAAGAAAACTGCTGAAAGAATCCATCCTGTGACCCTGGCTTTTGTGTTTCAACCCTCTGAGCAGCTGCAGGCAGCAGCTACTGAAGATCCAAAGTGGCCTGCTGCAGACATAGCCCTCTCCCACCCAAAGCTCACCAGGGAACATGCGTGCAAACTTGCACATTCCTGCTTTCATGGCAATGATGGAGACATGCGAGATTACAAGCAGTTGTTGGGCATTATGCTGGGCAAAGAAGTTTCCACATTTTTTATAACATGCACTGTGTATATCTTGCAACGCTGTCATGTACTACCATCTTCTGTATGTAGATACATGGAAAATATTTGGTTTCAGTAACATTGATCTCAATGTTGAGACCAAAACCAAACACTGCATGTACTGAAAATGCATCAGCATGAAAAGTGCAGTACAAAAATTGCTCATTTTCCCAGTCATTCTTTTTGTATGTTCTTTTCTGACAGTGAAGATTTTTGGCAAATGATAATCAGTGGGTAATAAATCTAATGCTAGAAAACTGCATTGAATTGCTGGGTAGTTTTCCACACTGCTCTCTCAAGGAAGTTGTCAAAGCGTGCTTTATTTTTGCTGCCTGGGAGAGATGCTGGGACCATCTCACCACTACCCTGGCATAGCAGCAACCACTGTCCTTTGGGATCGCACACAGGAAAGCAAACAGACTGCCAGGCTTTTCACACCAGGCTGGTGTTGCACCAAAGTGCTGCAGGAAATCATACAGCCTGCGACCTTACCCGCAGCCTGAGTGCTGCTCAGACCTGGTTTTTAAAGGCATCAGTAAATTCATGCTTCAGTCAGCATGCTAGATTTTCATGCAGATTTTCTTGGCAACTTTTCCAGTCTCTAAAAAACAACTCATTTGAAAGTTTATGAGAAGCAACATTTTATTTTTGGAGGCAGAGGCTTTCGCTGCATCAAAGCCTGCAGATATCCGTATGCCACAATTAAAAGCTGATTTTCAGTGACGAATAAAGTGATTCCCAGACACAGCATACTGCAGAGTAAAATGTGATCCAAGATTGCTCAGTACCACAGGCATAATGCAAACTGAAGACACGGGGCCATTTTTAATTATATGCAAATTAACAAAATCCAGATCCTGCAGCGGAAAACCAATTCCGGGAAGAAATAATCATCCATCTTTTGTAGTCCTAGTGGTGGTGCTTGAGAAGAAGCTTATTTACAAAATGGCAATCTCCATAAAGAGGCTGTCTTATCACTGCCCAAAAAAGGCACGAATGCAGATAGATACATACTACTACAGCTCTATAGATCCTCTGCCTGGAAAATTCCCAGAGGCTTGGGGACGGTGCTTGAGGACCGAGATGTGCCAAACTGAGCCCACACCAATCTGCACAGAAGGAGCCTAATTCCAGCTCTAGGAAGGGAGCGTGCACACTGGCACGTGGAAACTAAACATTATGAGCCTTGAGTATGGGAAACTGCATCCATATCAACTCGTACCAGCTATGAATCTAATGCAACCCACAAAAATAGCACTCTGAAATTCGTGCTTTGAAATGAATGCTTTCAGCAAACAGCAGGAAAATCATATGGTCTTTAAATTATGTATAAGTGAAAACATCTTTTCAATGAAAGCATTAATGAGGTGTAAAACAAAATGATATTCCAAAAATGCAGCAGGCTTTAGACTTTCTGCACTTTGCATGATTATTTAAATGTGGATGAGAAGCATCTTGTCCCTGCACAAAAATATGCATCATGTAGGATGACAGAGAAATGCTCTTTTTTGTGTATAAGAAAAAAGAAGGTATAAAATCATGAACTCTCGGAGTAGTTCAGAAAGGTGTGAAGAAAACCAAGCAGTAGGATCAAAGCAGTGAGAAACAACCTATACCCAAAGCTGCACGGTGAGATGATCACATGGGGAAAGGAGCCTCCAACTTCGGTTCATGGCCAAGAAAGACAGCAAGAACCGCCCCTTGTGTGGCCACCTGGATACCAGCCCCAGTCAAGCTGGAAGTGCACCCAGGGGAGCGATACATAGGTGATAAATTCATTCACAGGACCTACTGACCACAGTTGCTGCTCCTTCTGCTGAGGGATGCTGCCACCACAGCCACACTACTGCAGCAAGTGTTGAAGCAGTGGAAAATAGGAAGTCAGCAGACATGTAGGGACATCTGAAGTCTAATTTCAGAGCCTTCATACATTTTCTGAGCCTAGAAGCATTATCTATCTGCTTTCTAGTCCTAGCTGGATACACACCCACATAGCTAGGCGTTGCTGTCTCCATCCAGCATTACAAACCTGAAGACAGCCAGAGAACACAGACACACTGCGCTCCTGTAACAATGGAGCCTGACGAGGGGAACATTGGACCACAGGGACCGCACACTGAAAGCAAAACATTTTATTACTGCTGGCCAAGCTTCATAATGTACGCTTATGAGTAAGGTAGGGGTTGTATGCAGATCCCTTTGTTTGCCACCAACTACAGCTTCTGGTATTAAATGCAACAGCTGTTGAGCAGTGTGTAACAGTATATATCAGTAGAAAGAAAAAAGGATAAGGTGCAGTTGAAACAGTGGGGGCTTTAACTTGGCAGAAAGCAAGATCTTTACTTGACATCAGCCAGTGACCAAGTATTACATCAACAGCTGAGGACCCACAAAATGCAGCCCTCCAACTCCAGTTCTTGCCTGGTTCCAACACCACAGCACCAGCACCACACAGGAGAGTGAGAGGGGCCAGCCCTGGTCAGAGGCTCTGCAGGCACCAGGCCGAGCCTGGGAGTGGCCAGGAATGCAGGCAGGTGGGTCACAACTCACGTCTAACTTAGCCATAAACCTCTGCACATGGTGGCCTGGTGTTGACTCAGATCCGTGATTCATGTTTTTTTCTCTTCAGGCTTCCGTACAATATTTTTGGCTTTAGATGTCTTTCTGAGATGGTTTCTAAAAAATGTAAGTTTCTTCCAGCAAGAATCACACCTTCAATCTAAGACCAAAAATATGTTTATCTTTTCTAGATGTCAGAGGTGATTAAAAAAAAAAAGCTATTTTGGCCCACCTACTGAAGCGTACCTAATATAGTTCAACAGCAACAGCTTTTTCAGCCCAAATCAGTTTACCTTCACAGCCAATATTCTACAAGCAGCTTAAAATTGTATCAAACTCCATCCAGAGGAACACTTTGTTCTGATCTCCGATATTGCAACTCTTATTTTGCATTAGTTGCTGCATCCACACAAAATTCAAAGGGGAGGGAAAAAATTCATTCACTGGTAAAAGAGAGTTCTAGGTTTTACTAGTACATATCTACTGATTTTTATTCTTTAACAAATAAATTAAAAAAATAATTGCTGTCTTACTCAAAAGCCTTTTGTGGAAGGTTGAAGTGAACCCCTCTGCAAATGCATATAAAAAATGTATGTTCTTGCTAACTCACAGTCCAAGCCTTCCCTCGGAGTCACATTTTCTGAAACTGGTAATATTTAGCATTGTGGAGCTCCATCACAGCTGGCTGGGACTGCTTTGGTTGCCAAGGCTTGTGAGCTGGACAGGGTAAAAGATCTCTGCTAGAATACTGGCAAGAACGATGGCAGAAAAGGCTCCTGGAAAACTGGATGCCAAAAGGAGGCTGGTGTTTAGGCTGAGGCAAGTGAAAAACACCCATGTCGTTGTCTCCTGCTTGTCCTCTTGCGCACAGCCTCACCGCTTCAGCGAGGAAGAGGTTGGCAAGGGGGTTGAACAACTGTAGAGGGCAGCCCCAGGATGTATCACAACAGGTCAAGGGCCACCGCAAGGTTGCAGTGTGGACAAAGAGCGAGGCTGTTGCTGCATTTGCTGTGCTGACCTCAATGCCCAAATACTGCAGCGGCAAACCTGCCCTCAGGTGTTAATCCAGTGCACCTCTCAGGCTCTGAAAGCAAGCATGGGCATTTAGCTTTTTTTTTTCTTTTTCCCTTTGCAACTAAAAAAATAGCGAGTCCATTGCTGTGAAGTTAAAACTCATTACAACCTAAAAAAATAGGGCAGTACAGACAAACTTGTGCTTTTTGCATCATCAAAGCTTGTGGACATTGAGTGTAATGAAGCAGAATGGAAGAGGATGTGAGCTTCACGTTGTCAAGAGCCTTAGAGGCTGAGGAAGGTAAGAGGATCCCCCAGGTCGTGATTTCTCTTCCTCAGCATAGAGGGGCGTCTCTCTCTGCTGGAGGGCTTTTAAGGGCCTATCTCAAAAAGAGATTCAGAGACAGACTACACGAGCAGTAGCTCAGTTCTACCCCAGAGAGTTGTCATGCAGCCTGCGATGTCCAAGCCACGGCCTAGTCTTAACTTCTACCTCTCACCGATGTTTCAAAAGCCTGCTCCTCTAACTTTTCTGTTCCTCTTTTGGGGGGAGTTCAGGAATACTTTTGACACGACGTCTTCTCCTTTATACCTTAGCCAGCAAAAATGTCTGTTTCTTTACTAGATTTGGAGTTCCAGCACTTCCTCCTTTCATTTCTTCTTTTTTTTTTTGTAAGACAGCTAGGAGAAACCTATCAATAGTTAACTCAAAGGGTCACCCTCGAGAGCGCTGAGAGATGCCTGTGCTGGTGTAAGCAGAAAATGCTGTTACTGAGGTCAGGGGCTGGGATGCAGCAAGCATATGCATCAATTGCATGCCACCACTCTCAGATCCCAAGGACAGAAATGTCCACGTACTCCCCAGAGCGATCGCCTTCCTCCAGAGTCCCACAGGATAGCAAAGGAAGGCTAAAGTAGTTGTGCTCCTACAGTACCCAGAACAGAGCTGTTTTCACCTTCCCTGTTCTTTGCTCACTGGGTTAACATAATCCTGGGTTTCAGGATCACTTGCCTCCTGCTTTTTTGTCCTGCTCAACACCAGCAGGGGAGCTCATGAGATGCAGTGATGAAGGGGCAGGCTTCTGTGACTGTCCACATACAGTACAGTTCCTCTTTCACCTCACTCTCACTCTTTACATTCTCAAGCCTGGCTGGAGAGTCTTCCCCTCACCGCCACTTTGATCCGGGTCCCACGGGCAGGCTTTGATGGTCCCTCATCCTGGTGGCTCCCTACATCGTCACCCACTGCAGAAGCTGCAGCCAGAGCAGCACTACAAGAGAGTGGATGGAAGATTGGCAGATGCACAGCTCTTATCTCAGCATCTTCATATCTACTTTGCTGTGGCTATGCTCATTCTACGTACCTGAATTTATTAACCTGGCCAGTTCCTTGGGCTGATTCCCAAGCTGATGTGTTAGGGACTTGCTGTCATGCACACAGAAAGAAGCAACTCCAATCATTCTGCAACCGATTTGAATGGCAGTGTTTAGCTCAAAATGTGTACTTCCAGACTATAGCCTACTTCTGCATTCAGAGAAACAGAATTACAGTCACATATAACAAAGGATCGAGGCACAACATCAAGTTGTGGTAAGAAGCAATAGTCTAAGCTCAGAGCAGTACTTGTAGTAGATGCAGAAATGCTCATCCCTGGGGAAGCTGTTGTATGTTGACTACAAGCAAGAGTCTGCACGCAAGCAGTCAGTGTGTTAGTCAGCAGTTAGTCTACAAGTGTGTGATCCAATCTGCCCTAGGTAGCTGCTTTGTGCAACTCTACTTGACATGAGAGTGATCACAGAGGGAATAAGCGAGAGTCACTAAATAACTGCTAAGCTAAATAACTACTGCTTTGCTGCAGCGTGACCCCAAACCTCACAGGAACTCGCCTCAACCTACAGTTAACATCTGTGTACTCCCAAATTCCCACTGACCGTGCAATAGCCGCATAAGCGCATGAAGGCTGCAGAACAGGATGCCTTTAGTCATTGGAATGGTTAAGGCCAAAATACGTCAGACACAGGCTGCTACTTATGCTACTTTAGTGACCTTGATGTTTTGCAACCAGATGGAGAACGAATAAAATACCAATTGAAAAGATATGTTCCAAGATAACAGGAATGAGGCTTGGTTCACCTCGTCAAATGCTGTGCTTGTTCTCAGCTTCCTAAGTAAGGGCTTGAGCCAAAAAGCTATTTTCCTAATTCTGCCAGGTTGGGGGCATTATGAAACTTGATCAAAGTTAAAAAGCTGTCTTCAGTATTTAGAGATTAACAGAAAACTTTAGCCTATAATCTTTGGATTGACAGTACATGCTCTGAGCCTGCCGATGGGCATCAGGAGACTTCCTCCATTTACAGCAGATCACTGCTGCCTGCAGCAAGGTGCTCACAGCACACGGGAAGGGTCCCACTAAAGGCTTTGCTTTACCAGCCTTTTGTGAGAGAAAGCAAAGCAATCATGGGGATACTACAGCTTTAGAAGACTTGTAAGTAAAATATTTTTTGATGATTATGGGTGGAACAAGAGATGGATGAGTTAAATTCACATTCATTGACAAAATTCACTTGCCAGAGAACATTTAGAAGCTAGAAACACATGAAACAAATACCTTTATTTTCCAAAGAGGTGGGCAAAGTGATAACCTACAAAAGGGGGCCACAAAACACTCACAACCAAGCTGTGCCAGAGTGTTAAGAACTGCAGTGACCATCATGTTTGTGCTCGTCAGGGCAGCGACTACAAGCATTAGATGACATTCAGAGGCAGGTAATTTTGTGGCAATTGTGAAGAGCAGTTAATGAATGTGGTTGGATTTCAAGATACTCGATGGCAAGAATTCACAAAAGACTGTGGATATTCTTAATACGTGCACCTGTGTAATACTGGGGCAGAGGACAGAGCACAGCTATGTGAGATCTGTCCCTTCAAAAAGCACTTCATAGCATTTTCTAGATGAGTGTCTATATACAACCTCATAACTTCATGAGATCTCAAGCCAAATTGTTGTCTGGATCGTGACAACTCGTGCCTACTGCAACCTCTAGCTGGGAAAATCTCTTGGAAAGAATGGCAACAGCACAATCCTACAGTTTTCAAACTCTTCTTGGAGTTTATCAGCATCTCACCGAACAGGCTGTCCTCAGAGGCAGCCCGGTTCTGTTGTATATATCTGTTCTGATCAGCACTATAAAAATCCTGAGAGTGTTCAAAAATCTGGAAGAAAAAAACAGTAACTATCACAAATGTATCTCAAACAGAAATCCAACTGTTGACTGCGTATTGAGTTTCATTTAATCCAGAGTAACTGCAAATGCTTGCTTCTGTGCATTTTTAGCACAATGGTCAATAATTTCACTATCGAACATTTTACATGAGGTTTCAAAATCCATTACTACGGTAGCCTCTGGCCACCAGACAGCTCTTCTGGTCAACAGAACAAGGGTATAGGCTGTTGTGTGCTGAAGAATCAAACCTTGAGCTTTGCCCAAACAAAAAAACCCCAAACAAACACGTGAGTAGATGAAACACTGCCTTTCTGAATCTGAAAGGCTTCTCTGTGCTTCTGCTGGTCGGACACCAGCCTTCAGTTACCTACGTGGCTGGACAATGAAAAGTGGCCAAAGATTCGGGCGAGTGCTGGGCTATGAAAGCCTGTGCCCTCTATGGGGGAGGGCTCAGAGATTGGGATTCTCAGCAGCACACTGCCCTCAGACCTCTGTATGTCTTTCCAGGCTGGCAGATCCAAGGACAAGGGGAAATCTGGGAATTATTTTAAGGCCTCATTATAGATTATTTCCACATTATGCACTGCAGCACAATATAACAACAACATAACTATTGAATGTCAGCATTTGCTGTCTGCTTTCTTGACTTGCCCCATATACATGACTGTATATGTACAACATACTTACATGGCAATGGCAAAACCAACTACAAATTACAACATGCAGTTTTAAAAACTTTCCTGCTTGTCGTGTTCAACAACACAAGCATGTTATTTGAAAACTCCTTCAAACTTCATGAGATGCACAGGACACTATGATGTTGCTGTGCCCGGCAGAAATTGAGGATCCACCAGACAAGGTCGAGCCAGGAAGACCGGAAGCAACTGGAAAGGTATTTGGTGTGAACGTAGACTAAGAAGACAAGATCGTGACAAGATAGCACCTGCCTCACCTGCTCAAGCTCCTCTGGTTGAACTTAGGGTTGCCTCTGGCTTTGCATTTGCTCTCTGGAGGTCAGATTTTTTGCATCAGGCAGAGAGTAACAGAGCAAATTCCTCAATGCTCCTTATCCTCCCCCAGCATTTAGAGGTGGGTGAAGTTTGAGGGGGAAAGTTATCTTCTGGTGGAATGCCAGCCTTCTGTGCAAATGTCAAACTTTGCTACCTGGGAGCCCAAAAGTCCTCTGGTTTGCTTCTGGCTGTGAAGCTGTCAGGGTCTGCTGCTGTTAGCATGAGATGTGCTTCAGCTCACCCTTTAGGACATTAATGCAGAACAGCATGGATAATTAATTTATGTTAAAAATACCAGGGCTGCATTGGCACATCCAGTCTTCTCTGAGGAAGAGAATGAAAGAAAGAACAACTGCTGTGTGACAGATGTTAGTCATTATGTTTAAATGCACTTCTGGAAGGCGCTCAGATATATGTGTCAAATGATTAGAGTAATGCAAGATGCTGCATAAAATAGGAGAAACTTCTTTATATACCTACACAAAACCATTGGATCACCTTGCAATAAAAATGTTACGAAGGAAAATCCAATTAACTTTCAACACAGATTAAGCTTCTAGGAGCTGAAAAAAAAAAACAACAGAGCTCTTCAAGCAGTTATTTTGCATTGCTAGATGGGTGCTGCTTGAAGCACAGCTTGGAAGGAAATGACACAACTACATTATGACAAACTAGTTGAACGGCTTTTTGAGCAGCCTGACACGAAGCCCTTGCCCAGGATACCGGAGGAGGTGCTTAAAACCTTTCTGGAGAAAGCAGGAACAGCATGGGTAGAAAACAAATGTCTGAGAGTGAACGTGAACATTTAATGTCTTGCTAACTTCTGAACAGCCAGGAGATTTTGTCCTTCAAGTACAAGATATTTCCATTTCCTACTCAAAGCAGCTGCAGCTGTTTGTCACTCTCCGGGACACAGGTGATGTGCAGCCAGATTTTGAAACACCCTGAAAGGCGCAACCCCTCAGTCACACCTCTTCCATCAGATATATCAATGCAAATTTTTTTCAGGTCCCAGTAATGTAATGATGTTCCAACTATTTAAAGCAGAATGAGTTTGTTGTGTATTGAGTGTTTTACTGCTGGAAGGATCACAAAAAAAAAAAAAAAAAATTGAGCGTTAGCCAGTTTTGTTTTGTGACCTCAATTAGTATGAAACAAGTAGCAGCAGTGCAGAAAACTAGAAAGCCCATTGATACAAGGAATGAGAGGACATAAGCAGAAACAATAATGGCAGGAGAGGCAGAAGGAGCACAGGTGAATGCCAATTTAAAATAAAACAATTAAAACTGGCAAAGTTTAAGTAAATGTTGGTGACTATTCAAATTATTGCATGATGAAAATAATGTTTTACATCTGTATGCAACAATCCTTGGAGATTTGGGAACACATGGAAAAAAACCTGTATTCCAAACTAAATTGGCACAGGCAGCCACTAGATCCATTCTTGCGCTTAAACAGGTATCCTGTTAGTGCTAGAAGAAACACTTAGACCTTTAGCATCCCAGTTTAGCCAATATCATTTCTTTTGCCAGTTAGATCGTGAGCAGCTTTCGAGGCTGATTTGCAAGAATACATATTTTCCTCCCCATCAGACACTCCTGATTTACCCAAGCCTGTGGATGCCTACAAAGAAAGCCTACACACAGGAACATATCATGAGCTCGTGACTGCTGAAGCAATCCAAATATAAATATTGTGAAGATGGGGAGAGTGTCAATGAAAATAACTTTTATATTTAGGTAAAGGCCTGTTGATTTTTTTTTCCTACATCCTATTCAGAAATAAGAGGAGGCATGAATGTTGTTAGGTGGTGTTCTGTCAACCTACCATGTACAAAAAAGATTGATACTGCCAGGCTTCATGGAAAATGCGTACTGTGGTATTTTAATATCCCCAATTTTCTAAAACTATTAAAGAAGGGCAAGAACTACTGTTTGGGCTCTGTATAGCCGATGCAGAAAAAAACAGGGAGGAAAAAAAAAGTCAACAGTTGGAAAAAAAAACAGCCTCAAGGAGAAACAGGTTATGATTTCTACAATTAGCCTGTTTAATTAGTATCACAGTCAGTCTGCTGGGAGATACCAAGAGAGGTCTTGTTGAGGTCTGCCTGCCCTGGGTACTGCTCTTTTCGACATGTAAACTGATGATTTGAGGATGGATAAGAATTATTTAAGCTGCAGATGGCACATCCCTGGGAAGGACCGTGAGCACTGAGAACCGAGACTGATCTTGACAAGGTCAAGAAATAAACTGAAAAGAAATGAGACGCAATTTGGTCAGGATAAATGCAAGCTTCTGTGTCAAAGCAGAAAAAAGCCTCTCTGCAAAGACTGAAAAATGATTGCCTTTGTCCTAGCTCAGCCGCAGAGGAGCTGAGAGGACACAGTTTCAAACAGCGCTTGAGTCAGCAAGCATGCTGTTGCAAAGCCCAGCACGTGAGTGTATAAAATCTTAAATTGTGATGCTTTTGCTTGAGGCTGGTAAGGTGGCAACACATGGATGTCTCCTGATTTTGGATTTTCTAATTCTGGGTTCAAGAAAGAGACAGACTGATCAGAAAGAGCCTAGAGAAAGCAGAAGCAAGAGCATGGCGAGGGCTGCAAGCCACCATTGGTGGAAGGCTTTATAAGTGCCTAGAAGAGGACTCAGAAGAGACCTGACAACAGTCTTTAATTATGTAAAGAGCTGCAAGCAAGGGAGGGAACAAACTGTTTCCATAACACCTCTCGAGAATGTGGCCTGTAAGACTAAAAGAGACAGAATAAGATGGTAGCATGAGAAACGCAAGTTGGACAGGAGGAAAGGTATTCAACAGTAAGCAGGGTGAACCATTGAAACAGCTTGTCTAGGGAGGCTGTGAATATCCATTGCTGGAAGTTTTAAGAAAGCGAATTTTATCACGTTGTTTAACTTGGAAGAAATACAGATGCCTTTGTGCTGTGTGGATTCTGAAACATAGAATTATAGACACCTCTGTAACAGCAAATTTAAGTTTACTGTCAGATACTTCCTCTGAGCCGTTCTTCAACCTGAGTTCCAGCCAGATTGAAGACCAGTGTGAGGAAGGGGTCTGGTTTAGCTCATCTTTGCCTGGGGGGCCACTGCTGATGCTCTCTCAAGGTCCTTGCCAACTCCATCGCAATACATCCTATTAAATATCCCCTTGTTCTCCTCACCCTTAGATTTCTTTGGTCCTTCCTTCATGAGGGGACACTGAGATGGAGGAGTTCTCGCACAACTTGTGAGACGCCATTCAAGATCACAAAAATGAATCTGTTTAACAACTCAGCATCTTTCGCAAGAAGACAATATGCCAGAATGTTTTCATACAAAACAGCAGAAAAAAAAAAAGTTGGAAAACTAAGTAAAAGTCAGAAAGTGCCAGAATTAAGAACTGTCTGAGTAACTTAAATTCTGACATTTGGACATGCAATTCTTTTACAACTGCCTCTTCTCTAGCATATGGATTTCCTTTTCATCCATTGTTCTGCAGCAGTCCAAGCCTTACCTACGTGTACCTTCCAAACACTGCAGACGTACCTACCCAGTATGTTGCATCCAGTATCTTCTTGCTTTTCTTTTAGAGACCATCAGTATTGATCACAAAAACTGCAATGCCAGATGAACCCAACTTTCTCACACTCCACTGAGGTAGGGTGATATCACTAACTACAGCTTATTGTAGCACTGGGGAACATAGGCATAGGCAGAATAAAGCCAAAGTTACCAGGAGGCCCAGTTTCCGATGCTGACAGATTATGTGGAATACTTGTTGTTATTACAGCACTTCACTTGTTCAAAGCATGGCCTTCAACAGCTGCTAACACTGACTGCTTCTGCAAAGCAGGCCTCAGAGTACCAGCACTGGGCTCCAAGCACAGAAAGGCTATACCAGTGAAGATCACCTGTGAAGAGCCTCATTAAAAACTGCACAAATCCTTTGCAAAGATGGCATAGAACGTGTTTTTGGAAAGCTGTTTTCACAGTGGGGCCAGCCTTTCTTTCTCTCTAACCCCTTCAGCCCTTATCGCACCTTTCCTCCCCAGTGCACAGGAACAGCTGTCCAACAGGGAAGCCACTCCCACTGATTCCTGTAGCATGAAAAGTACACGCAACACTGCACACATTGAGATAGCAGAGGCAAACTTTACAGGCAGCGAACACCTGTACACTCCCCTAAGCTTCTGCATGTGCTCCTGGACAAAGCTAGGCTATCTCCAGCTTGGCTGGACCTGAGCAAAGAGGAGGGCTTGAGTGCTGGCAGTGCCACTTCTTCCCCATACCACAGACAGAAGTCCCACTCTGCAATTCCCCGGGGCACAAATCCTGTCCTTTCTTGCTGTCACCCCCTCCTGCCTTTCCATTCCTCTTCCTTGGTGGTAAGCATTTAACTCTATTCACAAGCTCCTTCTCCCACTGTTTCTTGTGAATGAAACACATAGAGAACAACCACCAGATGGGAACACGCACAGGAACTCGAGGTTCACCAGCAGCCGACGTGGAAGGTATCTTTTCCTCAAATTAATCTGTTCATGGCAAATTATCAAGATTAAGAAGCGGCCAGACACAAAGCCCTTCTGCCTGTGGAAGGGACTTGCCCTACAGTGACTAAGCGACCAGCCTCACAGCCACATCTTTAACCAAAAGCTTGGATGCAGGAGCTGTTGCCCCTTCCCATTCAATAGTAATGTGTAGGACAGGTTTAAACACTTAAAAGGCAACATACATCTCTGCAAAGAAGGTACAGTGGCCACTTTCTGAAGAGCTAGTGATTCCCACATGCCTCATGAAGCATTTTGAGGTAGCCTGTCAACTGGGGAGATGATTACAAAGTCATTAGCGAGAGCTTTATTGGGGTGGTATTTGGGTACCTCGATTGTTTGTACCTCTGGAGATGGTACGAATACAAAACACGTACAACATGCACAGAAAGGCCAAAGCGTAACACCAGTGTATAGATTTCCAGAAGTTAATGTAAAGACAAGGCCCCTGAGGCTGCTGGCCTATGTTTTGCACGGTACCTTGGCATGCAGCAGGAATAATCTAATCACATTAATCACAGAAATGCCAAAGCGCCATCCAAGTTCTGAAACCACGGCGTATGCTTTGACATTTCTAGAAAAACAATTTTTATTCAATGTCACCTACCACTTTTGTTAACATTATTAAAGAAATTAACATGTAAGATTTCTCTGTTGGAGAAGCCAGGCGTCTAGCTTCTCCATAAGTGCCAGCAAGAAAAGCTACCTGATGATTCCTACAAATCATTCCCCTGCCATATTTCATTAGGGGAATGCCAATGGAAATGCACTGCTTTGGCCACGATGCTGCAGCCAAGTTGCAGATGTCAGGATCTGTCCAAGCTCTCTGTAACTCCTGGCATCCTATTTTATCTCGATGCTTTAAAATATCATCAACTTGATGGAGACACAGGTGGAGAACCAAGCATGGGCATGACAAAATATTAGAACAACTCCAGCGCGATGACAACTGGTAGCACCAGCATTATCGTGTAAAAATTGGTGTCAGCCTCTTAAAGCTTCTGTGAGTTTGGGAAAAACAGAGTGCCAAAAGATGTGGCTTCAGCCTCTTCCAAACACCTGAGCCCTGAAGCGCCTCATGCCCTCAAGCCCAGGGTGTTTTCCTGTGATCCTATGGATTTCAGCTGTTTTTAGACAAGGCTGAATTACCACAGATATCCACTGCTGTACATGCATAGCTCCAACAGACCAGGAGATAAGAAGCTACGAGCACCTTGGACAAGGAGGGAGAAACTGCAAAGCTTCACAGGAACCACAGCTCCATATGGGCAGCATGCCCACGAAAGAGAGCAAAGCACAGCAGGTGGGTCTTGCTTCTCCACCTACTCAAATCTGCTTGGTTTTGCAACCACGCGATGAAATTTTCACAACTCCAGATGAAAATAACACGACGGGGGGGCAACAAAAGGCATCACCATGGGTAGTGTGAAAAACATACAGGTGACACAGCCACTGCTGAACGGAGACAATGCCTTACATCCCTATGGACGGAAAAAACACCATCAATCGCCATGCATGCAGAGAGCATCATTCCTGAAGACGAGAAGAATGGCTTCAGCCTGCAGCCACTTCAGGCCTCTGCCAATGTCCCCATCCAGCATGATGAGGTCTGAGGCTTGAGCCCCACGGGGCGGCTACACAGGCACATCAGGCTCGCACCCGGCAAACACCATGTCTGGAACCGTGCCACCATGATCTTTCCCAGGATTTCTGCTCAAAGCACCCACGAGGAGGACTAATATGCAAGTAGCTTGTTATGTGTTCAGTGTAGCCTTTACTTCCGGTCTTACTTGGATAAACTAGGTATTTCAAATGCAACCTTTGTCTAAAAGGAATGGAGGAGCAGGAGGGGGAAGGCAGATTTTAGGCATCACAATATGTTAAGTCATTAAAAATAAAGGACATTTTAATTTTGGAGGAATCAGCATAGAAAATTAAATTGAAAGTATACTTTTCTTTAAGAATTACTTTAAAATGTATATATATATACCATATGTACAGCAAAAAGTATGCAATAGAACTAAAACCTGCTTATTCATTAATTTTACATAGGGTGCAAAGTCTGCACAATAAAAATACAAACTAATAAACTCTTTTCTGCTAGAAAAATTACTACACATGGATAAAAGAGCTGCAAATGAGGTGAGCAACAGGCTTCCTGGCCACTACCAGCTGCCTTCCCCACAGGTTTAGGTCACCTGAACAGGCCTTGGGAAAAAAATGGTGCAATCATTGGACTACATCTTCAGCAGAAAAAAATGGATGCCAACGCTGATTTTTGTAATTGCTTGGGATTTTTTTTTAATAAGGGACAGTCTTTTTATCCTTTCAATGGCATACTTTATGAATGTAAAGGTTTGCAGAGTAGAGGGATTTTAAAATGGCATGGGAATGCAACGTGACCCGTGGGGCAGCAACTGGCTATTACCCGCAGCTCTTGCTTCACCTGCACTGTGCCTCGAAGTAAAGTTTTCCCTTCTTTTGCCTATGTTTTCCTCGCAGCCTCACTGAAAACCTAAGAGATGAAAGTGCTTAAAAGCCAAAATCTTAAAAGGGCCATGATAAGCAGCAGGCAAAGTGCTCTCAGTGAAATAACGTGCTTACCCAAACTGATAGTATGAGAAACTGCCTTTTAAGCCCCATCTTTAGACCGTGTACTTCAGATAAATAGGTTATTTTTGTTACGAGCTACTACAGGCTACAATATACTCACATAAATATATCAATGCCTATACGTGAATATGAATTTTTATATATTGAGTACATACAAGAAACATGACAAAGAGCAGATTGCTGCCACGGCTGCATCTTTCAAGGGGAAGCCCAGCACGCGTGTCCCCAAGACGTGATTTTTGTCACCTCCTTGCAGTGCCAAGTGTGGGGAACCTGGCCACAGGAAGCCTTCCAGCCCCTTGTCAGCGTGCTGCTCTGCTAGTCCTTCGCTGAAAAAGGCAGCTTCTGCGCAGCAGGTGGGGACAGCTGGCAAAGCCTCCGTGACACCTTATTCTCAAAACAGGCCCTTGAGGGGCAGCATGAGTGTCTACACTGATGGAAGGGAAAGCTAAGCACAAGAACTCTGTTGTGACCCACGCTACATCCATGAAAAGCTGGTTTGTCAGGCTCAGCATCAACGTTCAGGGCAGACCTCAGCTGCCGGAGAGCCGCAGCAGGCACTGCTACCAGCTCAGGCTGCTCAGCAGCTTTGCACACTACATCTCAGTGTCCCGCTTTGATGAGCTCGGAGGATCTGTACCATCGTGCCTGTCCTGGAGCTGGGTCAAGAAGGTACAACAGGTCCGTATCAGACACGTGCAGGATACGACCTCTTCCAGATTCAGATTACAATGCTGAAGCACCCCCTGCCAGACCAGTGGCAGAAATGTGCTCCTATTATTTACACAATATAAAGTGCATTAGGATCTTGTTATTGAACTGACAGACTTCTGTCTGGACCATACAATTTTGAAACAGAGGTGAGGGCTTTAGTAGGAAATTCTCTCATGAAAAAAGAGGTTCAGACTGGTACTCGTCACCCTGTCCTCCTAGAATTGTTTTTGGCCGTTCTTTCTAGTGCAAATAAGCTTGTGTTTTCTCAAGTTTAAGGGACATGGCAGTTTTAGGGCACAGAGAATGAACATTTGAAATGCATGAGGAACACAGCATTCCCAAGCACTGCAATGGGCCCTTCTGCACACAAGCAGCCTACATTATTGCTGCTCTCAAAGGTTGAAAATGCACTGCCAAAATAATGATGAACCCGTTTCCAAATCTAAATGGTACAATCTTGCATTGCTACATTTTGAGTTAGTCTGTTTTACCCTCCAATGACAATATTTGCAAGCGTCAGTGCTTTGCATTTCCGTGGAAACCCGTCACTAGTGGTTTACCTATTGGTAGTCGGCTGTGAACTTGAAGATCCCATCCAATTTTGGATACTAAGGTGCATCCCACGTGGGGAGAGTACATGCATTAGTGAATCCCATGGAACCCAGCCCTGCCTCACAGCCAGCAAACACTGGATTCCTGGCTGCTATTTACAATACACTAATGCAATCAGAAGGCCAATTAATTAACTCAGGAAAAAGATTCTTAAAAAAATAAATGGGTTAAACGCACAGAGATACCAGTCTAACTAAGATACAGCCAGCTGCATTTAGTTACCCTTTTGTCACAATGGCAAGTGAGTAGCAATAAGGAAAGCCATTTTGCATCTCACCTTTTTTTTTTTTTTAAACAAAAGACGTGATGAAGAAACAAGCCTTTTCTATCGCTTTGCCCATTGCAAGTATTTTCCTTACTAACATCAAAGGAACAGAAGGAATACGTGACCACTTACAACACGCACCTAACCTAAGCAGATTCCAACACAGCAGCTGTTACGATGCATTGACACAGACGTGGGCTTGGACTGGAAGATGTCAAGTGCGTAGGGGAGGAGTGCCACATAGGAGCGGGAAAGCGAGCATCAAAGAGTTGTACATTCATAGCTCCAGTTGGTTGGAATCTGTGATAAGTTCATTGTTACTCCAGGCACTGATGGGCAGCAGCAGCCAGCGACGCGCTGACTTGTGCATCCAGGACTCGCTTGCTAAACTCTGGTTTCACACCAACTGGGACGTGAAGTTATTGTAATGGTTTGCTAACCGAACCTGTTAAAAACATTGTGACCAAAAGCGTAGAAGCAAAGATGAACCAGTACCCCATAATGCCTCTTGCTGATTCATCGTGGTCTGCTAGCAGTTCAAGTGGTGGAATGAGAAAATCTCTTATAGACTTGAAAAAGTACCTGAAAGAGCAATCTGTGCAGAAACGGATGGTTGTTGTGATACTAAGCCAAATGTTTGCTTGCTGTAACTGCTATATGTAGTTCTATGTAAAGGGCAAATCACCTAAAACAGTGAAATTAACTTTCTTACTTTCTGTCACAACCGTAACATTTCCTAAAGGTTCTTTGGTGACTTTGGTGCAAGCTTTTCTTTTTTTTTTTTTTCCTCTTTTTCTTTTTTTTTTTTTTAAAGTTAAAACAGATTGACTGTTATTAGTACCCAAAGTAAAGTCCAGATTATCCTCTTAGTTCCCACCTCTGCCTCCCCAACTTCTCTTGCTATGGTTAATGTCGTAACAGGCAATAGCTTTTGGATGTAGCGTGGCCATGTAGCGTGCAGGTGGCTCCAGACTAAGAGTGAAGATAAATACCTTTCTGAACAGACTTAAAAAAAAGTGGAATGGTTGGGTTGGAAAACATCTGGTCCGCGTGCACACTAGGCCACTTGGCAAAAAACAATGCATGTGATTGTAAATATCTGACTAGACAGAGTAACGCGTCCTTCAAAAAGACTTCAAAGGTGGGCAACACATTCTTTAAAGTACCTGGGGCTCAATCAAACTCCCAATGAATTCAGAAGGAGAGGAACCAGCACCCAGTGGCTGAAAAAGCCCCTTGAATGGTATGTATCCATTTTCTAAGAAATGATCATGAATTTTCAAAATCTTCAGGCCTGCTAATTCTACGCATTTTCCCTTGCAGCAGAGAATTCTTCTGGCAAGGACTGTAAGGCTCAGGCTGCAGAGCTGCCAGCGGACTTTGCAGAAAGCTAGCAGTCAGAAACCAGGCATCGAATTGCTGGATTTCAGCTCCAGCTTCAACAGGGCAGGAAGGAGGTGATGGCAGGGCGCTGGTATTATGTTGTACTAATAACATCTGTAAAATCAACGTGACAGAAAATCTGACGCAGCCTTAACCACGGCTTTGAAAATGCGTTACAGATCAATAGGACAGAGATGCATTTCGATACGAATCAAATGGTGCACCAAATCCCCCAAAGGTCTTCCTCACAACAGGAGGAGAGAAGTGCCCAGGTGTTGTCCTCGTGCGCGTAACATCATGGCTGCATTCATCTCACGACTGGGAGGGAACCCTGGAACCTCAACCACGGCAGCCATCTGGCTCAGCACACCCGTTCCACAGCCGCCTGCCAGAACCCACAACACCCCGGCTACAAAAATAGCTTTTGAAATTTTGAGGAATGCTTTAAAAAAAATCATCAGCCTCGCGTGGGCAGAACACCGAGATAAGAATGGATTATGACTTGTTGCCATTAATTTGGAAGGCTTAGCACTCAAGCACAGTTTCACTATCCTGGGATACTCAGGTTATTTGGTTAGCACAAAACTACGAGATTAATAACAAATCCTCTGCTCTCCACTAGCACGTTATTAAAGGTCTGACTGGTTTTTGAGATTTCACCCAGAAAGAACATCATTTCAAACTCAGTAACCAGCAGATACCAATTTTTAAACATCTCCCTCTCCTCATACGTGTCTGAGCAATTAACATGTAGACACTTTTTGCAGTAAGCGCCCTGTGGCTCAGCTCTTCAGCCTTTTGACCGAGTACAGGCAGAATTCAGTTCCAGAAAAACTGCCATAAGCAGAAACCGATACATTTCAGCGTGAAGGCTTTTTTTGCACCACGCTGAAGTGCAACACAAGCCTTATCTAGACTATTTAAAGGTCAGAATGCTGTCTTTTTTTGTGCTGATACGCATACTTTCATAGTCTTCCACACTCAAAGAAGCTGACTCATACAGACTTGGGAGGTTGGTACTTTCATAAGAAATACAGAGATGTTTTGGGCATAATATAGCATGATAACCAGACTCCCATAATATTATGTACTGGAGTTAGTACAGACTACCAGAAGAGGACTTTACAAAAAAATGGGGCAACTTCAAATTACTATAGATCAGTCCCTCTCACCAATATCTGCTTTGTGTTTTATTTTGCCAGACGGCCAGTTCAGTGCACTCTATTCGAGACCCTCTTGCTCTTCACCACTGTCCCCTCTGACATCCATCCTTTTTTCTTTATGGCTGTTGTAAATTCTCCTCATCTCTTCTTCATACTTGATAAAATTTTCCCCAAACCTTGTCCACGCTTTGTACGGAACTGTGATGGTGTTACGGTACGGTGGCCTCACCTCACTTACCTTCAGAAAAATGCCATACCTGTTGGATCCCACATCAAAGTAGAATCTCTTGTTGTCCACCCGGAAGGAGGTGCCCTCAGGGAGCTCAGGGGGATCATCGCCCCCACCCCTGCGATCCTCCATGTCCCCCTCGCCGTATTCTTCAATCAGCTGGACCAAAGCATCCCTGAACTCGATCATCCCTTGCGCCGGAAGGACAATAGTCTGCTCCTGTCCCAAGCTGTGGCCAAAATAACCAATCATGCCAGGTCCCCGGCTCATCGTCTGCCTGATCCGCAAGAAGCGGCCCCGCTGATTCTCCTTCAGGTCAAGGTAATATTTTCTGTTGTCCCTCTCGATGTACTCTGTTTTGAGGACGCTATGAGGGTGCTCTTCGGAGCCCACAGAGCCCGGGGGCGAGGGCGGCGGATGCTGCTGGCGCCGCCTCGAGTGCTGCTCCTTGCCATCGCTGTGCTCATGCCTGTGGCCGCCTTTCAGGCCCAGGTGGGCATAGTGCTCAATGAAGTCACCCAGGCAGTCCTTCAGCTCGGCAGCCACCGACAGGGAGAGCGTCAGCTTGCTTTTCCTGATGTTGTCCTGCCTGCCTCTCCCGATCCAGACCTCTGCGATCTTCAGGAAGCGGCCCCGGGAGCTCTGCTTCACATCCAGATAAAATCGTTTTTTCTGGATGTCCACCCTCTTGGAGGCCAGCTCCTGGATCTCCATGCAGCCCCCCTGGGAGGGGGCTGCGTAATGGTACTGCTGCTGGGACTGGGAATAGATGCTCCTGTGCAGGCCAGAGCCCCCCAGGTTCCTTCCTCCTCCTCCTCCGCCTCCTCCCCCTCCTCTGCCTCTTTCCATCTTTACCAATCAGCTGGAAATAACACATAACAGAGACACAGATGACAACATCAGCACCAGGGGCCTGTTCTGCTTCCTGGCGGCGGCTCTGCTCGCTGCCGCTCCCCCTACCCAGCTGCCTGCATCCCAGCTGCCCGCTGCCCTTGTTGAAACTCTCTTCCCTACCCCAGGGGCCACGTGCCCTCCTGAACCCCGTTCTCAGCAGCCCACGGCCCCGGCCCCAGCTCTCTCGGTTCTGCCTTCCTGCACCTCCTGTGACCTTTTTGCCTCAGTGCTGACGATCGGCCACCAGGGCCCCCCGTGCTGCTGATCTCCCCGTGTCCCCGGCCCACCCGCGGC